>NW_025958308.1:10000-20962 GCF_023159225.1 Perognathus longimembris pacificus | reverse complement strand
AGACCAGGCCGGTTTTGAACTCTCAATCTTCAAGCCTCAGCCTATCAACGCTGGGGCTTATGTGAATTTGCCACCCTACCTGGCTCAATTTTTTGACCTAAAAGTTTTAGAAATAGCACTTTTTTTTTTAGTTCTGTTTTAGTAGCTACAGACACTTGAAGAATAAAATAGAATCGGATTTCAGTACCCTTTTCATATGGAAACTTTGTCTCCTTTTCCTCCCCTCCACCTCCACCCCGCCTCTTCCTCCATTTCTCCTCCTCCCTCTTCTGCTATTCCTCCTTTTCCTTCTCTTCTTCCTTCCCCTTCCTGTCACTGTTCCTCCCTCCCTTACCCCCTCCTCCTCTTATGTGTTTCCTTTCTTTTTTCTCCAGACATTGTATTTGTATTTCTACATTTGACCTGGCCTGTTTTGAACTCTCAATCTTCCTGCCTCAGCCTACCAACTGTGGGGTTTCCCTGAATGTGCCACCCTACTTGGTTCAATTTCATGATCTAAAATTTAGTTCTTGAAACGGCACTTTTTCAGTTTTGTTTTTGCAGCAAGACACTTACCTGTAGAATAAAATAGAATGTGATTTCATTCCCCTTTTCATTGGAAAAGTTTATTCTCTCTTCTCTCTGCTGTCCTTTTTTCCTCTGCCCTTCCCTCTGCCCTTGCTCTCCTCTTCTCTGTTTTCTCTCTTTTCTGTTTTCTCCAGACATTTTATGTTTGAGGTACATGTTTATTCATGATTCCAAACCTGTATAGTTTAGAATGTGTCTTGTGCTACTCGATGGCCTTCAGTAGTTGTGGGGTTTGTTTGAAAACATTCTTTGCTCTACCATGCTTTATTGTGTGTTTCTGCTGTAGCTAAGTTGGGTGACAATGGAGACTTGAATAAATGGTCAGCTGTGCTTTCACTGTGTTCATGCACCTGCTCTGCACACATGTGAGGGTATGGGTGGGTGGTCGAGTGCTGTATCTCTTTGTTTAAATTTGGACAACCTTTAAGCATGCTTGACTAAAGGAGGCCACCTACCTCCAAGCATGCAGAACACTGCTAAGCAATGGCGTGGGTTGGGCATTACTTTAAGGTATTGGTTTTTTAGGTGTCAGTGGTTAAGAGTTCTTAGAGCTACTGTTTTCAGGGTTGTTATGATTGAGATCAGGGTTTTGGTGTCCGGTTGTTGATGTTAAGGATAAGGTTAAGTTGGGTGTTGTTTAGGATACTCAGGGTGTGAATTACAATTTTTAGTTATGCTTCCGAAAGATATATCACATCATCCCATCAAGTCATCACATCATGTCACATTATCACATCACATCACCCCAACCTTATCTGAATGTGCCACCCTACCTGGCTCAATTTTATGATCGAAAAGTTCTTGAAAAGGCACTTTTTTAGTTCTGTTTCAGTAGCTACAGACTTACCTGTAGAATAAAACAGAATGGGATTTCATTTGAAAAGTTTATTCTCCTTGTCCTTCTCCTCTCCTCTTTTTTTGTCCTCTCCTCTCCCCTCTCCTTGTCTTCTCTCTTCTCTGTTTTCTCCATACATTTTATGTTTGAGGTATATGTTAGTATTCATAATTCCAAAACTGTATGATTTAGAATATGTCAGGCCACTCCGATGGCCTTCAGCTGTTGTGGTTTTGCTTGATCAGGGTGCTTGACCTACCATGCTGAATTGTGTGCTCTAGCTGCACATAACTTTGGGTGACAATGGAGACCTGAGTAAATTGTCAGCTGTGCTTTCACTGTGTTCATGCACTTGCTATGCCTACAAACGTGAGGGTATGGGTGGGGGATCGATTGCTGTGTATCTCGGTGTAAATTTGGACACACCTTAAGCATGCTTGAGAAAAGAAGGCCACCTACCACCAAGGATGCAGAATACTGTTAAGTCATGGAGTGTGTTGGGGTTGGGCTTTTCTGTAAGGAATTGGGTTGTTAGGTGTCTGGGGTTAGAGGTAGGGGTTTCAGGTCTTAGGGTTACTCTTTAAAGGATTGGTATGATTTAGATTAGGGTTCAGGTGTAGGGCTGTCGATGTTAAGGATAGTGTTAAGGTTGGGTGTTGTTAAGGATACTCGTGAGTTACAATTTTTATTCATGTTGCAGTAAATTAGATTACATACGTCACGTCACATCATTTCACAACCTGCAATCATCACATCAACACACATTTCTCATAACTTGTCATATCTCAACAAGTCACATCCTCAGATATCATATATCACATCATCTCATCACATCATCATTTCATGTCACAGCACATCATGTCACACCATCACTTCATTTCCTCAGATCACGTCACATCATCACATCACATCACCAAGCCACAGGACTCCCTCACACCATATGACATCAGTTAACATCACATATAAAGTCACATCTTAACATCACACTATCACATCACATCCTCAAATCATGTCACAGCACATCACGTCACAATATAATACGTGACGTCTTCATAGTACACCATCATATCCTGTTACCTCACATCACACCATCACTTCAGGTCACATCATATCCTCCATCATAATAATACATCACATCATTCCCCTTGTCACTTGGAAACTGCCTCTGTCCTCTCTGCTCCCTCCTCCCCCATTCTGCTCCCTTCCTCTCCCCGTCTCCTCTCTCTCTTCCCCCTCCTCCCCTCTTCCCCCTTTTCCATTCCTCGTCTTCCTCCTCTCCCACCCTTTTCTATCTCATTATTTTGTTTTTCCTCCATACGATGCATTTCTACTTCAGACCATCGTGGGTATGAATTATCAATCTTCCTGCCTCTGCCTACCAACTGTGGAGCTTACCTGAATTTGCCACCTTACCTGGCTCAAGTTATGATTTAAAAGTTCTTGAAAAGGCACTTTTTTAGTTCTGTTTCAGTAGCAAGAAACTTACGTATAGAATAAAATAGAATGATTTCATTCCCATTTTCGTTTGGAAACTGTTTTGTCTCCGCCTCCAACTCCTTTTCCTCTTCCTCCCCACCGCTCCTTCTCTCTTTTCTCCAGACGTTTTATGCTTGTGTTGCATTCATGATTCCAAGTCCGTGTGGTTCATAATGTGTGCCAGGCCAATCCGATGGCTATCAGCAGTTGTGGAGTTGTGTGGGTTGTTGATCAGAGTCCGTGACATATAATGCCTGATGGTTTGCTCCTGCTGCGCCTAACTTTGGGTGACAATGGAGACTTGAAAAAATGGTCAGCTGTGCTTTCACTCTGTTCATGCACCTGCTCTGCATACACATGCTAGGGTATGAGTGGGGGATCGAGTGCTATGTATCTGTGTGTAAACTTGGAAATCCCCTAAGCATGTTTGAGAAAATAAGGCCACCTACCTCCAAGGATGCAGAACACTGTTAAGCAATGGAGTGTCGGTTGGGCTTTAGTTTAAGTACTTGGGTTGTTACTGTCTGGTGTTAGAGGTAACAGTTGGAGTTCTTAGGACTACTGTTTTCAGGGTTGGTATGATTGAGATTAGTGTTCAGGTGTAGGATTGTCTATATTAAGGATAGGGTTAAGGTTTGGTGTTAAGGATACTCAGGTGTGAATTACAATTAAGTTTTTGGTTATGCTCTAGAAAGATCACATCATCCCATCAACTGACCGCATAACATCCGCATATCACATCACATCCTCAGATCACGCCACATCATCACATCACGCCAACCTCACCTGAATGTGCTACCCTACGTGGTTTAATTTTATGACCTAAAATTTAGTTCTTGAAAAGGCACTTCTTTAGTTCTGTTTTAGGAGCAAGAGACCTATAGAATAAAATAGTATGTGATTTAATTCCCTTTTTCATTTGAAAACTTTATTCTCTCTTCTCCATTTCTTCTTCTGTCCTTTTATTCTATCCTCCCCTATCCCTCTCCTGTCCTCTCCTCTGTTTTTTTTTTTTTTGGCCAGTTCTGGGGCTTGGACTCAGGGTCTGAGCACTGTCCCTGGTTTCTTTTTGCTCAAGGCTAGCACTCTGCCGCTTGAGCCACAGCGCCACTTCTGGCCATTTTCTATGTATGTGATGCTGGGGAATTGAACCCATGGCCTTATGTATACGAAGCAAGCGCTATTGCCACTAGGCCATATCCACAGTCCCTCTTCTCTGTTTTGTCCAGACATTTTATGATTGAGTTACTTGTTAGTATTCATGATTCGAAACCTGTATGGTTCACAATGTTTGTCAGGCCACTTCGATGGCCTTCAGCTGTTATGGGGTTGCTTGATCAGAGTGCTTGACTTACCATGTTTGATGTGCTCCCGCTGTACCTAACTTTGGCTGACAATGGAGATTTCAGTAAATGGTTAGCTGTGCTTTGACTGTGTTCATGTACCTGCTATGCCCACACATGTTAGGGTACGGGTGTGGGAATCAAGTGCTTTGTATCTTTGTGTGTAAACTTGGACACTCCTTAAGCATGCTTGAGAGAAGAAGGCCACCTACCTCCAGGGATACAGAACACTGTCTAGTAAGTCATGGAGTGGGTTGGGGTTTTCTGGGTTGTTATGATTGAGATTAGGGTTCAGGTATGGGGTTGTCGATGTTAAGGATAGGGTTTAGGTTGGGTGTTATTAAGGATACTTGGTGGAATTACAATTTTTGGCTATGCTTCAGAAAATTAGATTAAATCCTCACATCACATCATCACATCACCACATAATGCATCGCCTCACAACACACTATCACATAATTACACATGTCACATAATCACACCACATTATCACATCACACCATCACTTCACATAACCAGAACACGTCACATCATCAAGTCCTGTCACCAAGTCACAGGACTCCATCACATCATCAAGACATCACATCACATTCCCTTTTTCACTTGAAAACTGCCTCACTCCTATCAGCTCCTTCCCTACCTCCCCTGCTCTCCCATTCCCCTCCCTTCTTCTACCCCTCTCCTCCCCCTCCTCCGTTTCTCCTCCTTCTCCCCCTCCCTTCCCATCCTCCTTTCTGTCTTTTCTCTTTCCTCTAGACATTGTATTTCTACATTAGACCAGGCCCCTCAATCTTCCTGTCTCAGCCTACCAACTCTGGGGCTTATCTGAATTTGCCACCTTGCCTGGCTCAATTTTTTTTTTTTTTGGCCAGTCCTGGGCCTTGGACTCAGGGCCTGAGCACTGTCCCTGGCTTCCTTTTGCTCAAGGCTAGCACTCTGCCACTTGAGCCACAGCGCCACTTCTGGCCGTTTTCTGTATATGTGGTGCTGGGGAATCGAACCCAGGGCCTCATGTATACGAGGCAAGCTCTCTTGCCACTAGGCCATATCCCCAGCCCTGGCTCAATTTTATTATCTAAAAGGTACTGAAAAGGCGCTTTTTTAGTCCTGTTTTAGTACCAAGCCTTAACCAGAAGATTGAAATAGAATGGGATTTAATTTCCCATTTCATTTGAAAACTTTATTCTCTCCTCTCCTCTCTGCCACCATTACCCCCTCATCTGTCCCCGCCCCCTTCACCCCCACCTCCTCCACTTCCTCTCTTCCCCTCCCCTCCTTCTTTTGTCTTGTTTTCTGCCGACATTTTATGTTTCAGTTATATGTTACCATTCATGGTTTAGAGTGTGTCAAGCCACTCCGATGGCCTTCAGCTGTTGTGAGGTTGTTTGATCAGAGTCCTTGATCTACAATATCTGATGGTGTGTTCTCGCTGCGCCTAAGTTTGTTTGATAATGGAGAGTTGAATAAACGGTCATCTTTGTTTTCACTGTGTTCATGCACCTGCTCTGCACACACATCTGAGGGTATGGGTGGGGGATCGAGTGCTGTGTGTCAACCCTTAAGCATGTTTGACAAAACAAGGCCACCTCTCTCCAGGATGCAGAACACTAATAAGCAATGGAGTGGCTTGGGCTTTAGTTTAAGGAATTGGGTTGTTAGGTGTCTGGGGTGTTCTTAGGAGTACTGTTTTCAGGTTTAGTATGATTGAGATTAGGATTCAAGTGTAGGATTGTCGATATTAAGGATAGGGTTAAGGTTGGGTGTTGTTTAGGATACTCAGGTTGTGAATTACAGTTTTTATTCATGCTGCAGAATATCAGATTACATCCTCATATCATGTCAAATAATCACATCATTTTATATACTCCATCACCTCAACACATTTCTCATAATTCTTTTTCATATCACAATATGTCACATCCTCACATTACAACATATCGTTCCACATCATCCCCACACCTCATCATATCATGTCACATCACATCACATCAAACCATCACATCACCGCAACAAGCCACAGGACTCCCTCACATCATATGACATCACATCACATCTTCATATAAAGTCACATCTTCACATCACACTATTACATCCTCAAATCATGTCACATTACATCACATGTCAATATATCACGTCACATCGTGACATCACACCATCATATCTTGTCACATAATATCACACCATCCCACAGGTCACATCATATCATCAATCACAATACATCACATCATTCCCCTTGTCACTTGAAAGCTGCCTCTGTCCTCTCTGCTCCCTCCTCCCCTCCCCTGCTCTCCCATTCCCCTCCCTTCTCCCCATCTCCTCTCCCTCCTCCTCCCCCTCCTCGCCCTCCTCCACTCTCCTCTTCCTCCATTCCTCCTCTTCCTCCTATTGTCTCATCTTTCTCTTTTCTATCTTTTCTCTCTTTTCTTTGTCCTCTAGACATTGTATTTCTGCATTAGACCCAGGTGGGTTCTGTACTCTCAATCTTCCTGCCTCTGCCTACCAACTGTGGAGCTTACCTGAATTTGCCACCCTACCTTGCTCAATTTGTGATTCAAAAGTTCTTGAAAAGGCACTTTTTTAGTTCTGTTTCAGTGGTAAGAGACTTACCTATAGAATAAAATAGAATGTGATTTCATTACTCTTTTCATTTGGAAACTGTATTTTCTCCTCCCTGCCTCTCACCCCTCATCCTCTTCCTCCCCTCCGCTCCTTCTCTTCTTTCTTTTCTCCAGACGTTTTATGCTTGTGGTATATGTTTGCATTCATGATTCCAAGTCTGTGTGGTTCATAATGTGTGTCAGGCCAATCCGATGGCCATCAGCAATTGTGGAGTTGTGGGTGTTGTTGATCAGAGTCCTTGACGTACCATGCCTTATGGTGTGCTCCTGCTGTGCTTAACTATGGGTGACAATGGACACTTGAAAAAATGGTCAGCTGTGCTTTCACTGTGTTCATGCACCTGCTCTGCACACACGTGAGTGTATGGGTGGGGGATTGAGTGCTGTGTATCTCTGTGTGTAAACTTGGAAATCCCTTAAGCATGTTTGAGAAAATAAGGCTACGTACCTCCAAGGATGCAGAACACTCTCTGGTATGTCACAGAGTGGGTTGGGGTTTGGCTTTAAGCAATTGGGTTGTTAGGTGTCTAGGGTTGGAGGTAGTGGTTTCAGATCTTAGTGCTACTGTTTTCAGGGTTGGTATGATTGAGATTAGGGTTTAGGGTTGTGGATGTTAAGGATAGGGTTAAGGTTGTGTGTTGTTAAGTAGACTCAGGGTGTGCATTACAATTTGTAGTTATGCTTTAGAGAAACACAACACATCATATCACATCACATCATGTCTCATCACCTCACATCACATCACATCACGTCACATCCTCACAATAGACAATATCATACCATATCATCTCATCACATTATAATATCAGGTCACACCATCACTAGTCACACCACTTCATATCAGCAGATTACGTCACGTCAAATCACGTCACGTCACCAATTTACAGGACTCTTTATCACATATGAATTAACATCTTCACAGTATCACATGACATCCTCAAATCACATCACAAGAACATATCACGGCACATAGTCACATCACACCATCATATGTTGTCACATCACATCATTCCCCTTGTCAGTTGAAGACTGCCTTTTCTTCTCTCCCTCCTACTCCCCTTTCTCCTCTTTTCATCCTTCTCCTCTTATTCCTCCTCTCACCCTCCCATCTTTCTCTTTTATCTTTCCTCCAGACATTGTATTTATACACTATACCAGGCCGGTTTTGAACTTTCTGTCTTCTTGCCTCAGCCTGGTAACTGTGGAGCTTAACTGAATTTGCCACCCTTCCTTGCTTAATTTATGATGTACAAGTTACTGAAAAGGCACTTATTTAGTTCTGTTTTAGTAGCAAGAGACCTGTAGAACAAAATAGAATGGGATTTCATTCCCGTTTTCATTTGAAAACTTTATTTTCTCCTTTCTGCCTCTAACCTGCCCCCTCCGCCCCTGCATCCTCTGCTTCCTCCCCTCCCTTCTCTTCTCTTGTTTTCTTAAGTTATTTTATGTTTGAGGCACATGTTAGTATTCATGATTACGAACCCGTGTGGTTTAGAATGTGTGTCAGGCCACTCCGATGACCTTCAGTAGTTGTGGGGTTGTTTGATCAGAGTCCTTGCCTTACCATGCGTGATGGTGTGCTCTGGCTGTGCCTAATTATGGGTGACCATGGAGATTTGAGCAAATGGTCAGTTGTGCTTTCACTGTGTTTATGCACCTGCTCTGCAAACATGTGAGGGTATGGGTGAGGGATTGAGTGCTGTGTATCTCTGTGTAAACTTGGACACATGTTAAGCATGTTTGACAAAATAAGGCTATGTACCTCCAAGCATGCGGAGCACTGTCTGGTAAGTCATGGAGTCAGTTATGGTTGGGCTTTAAGGAATTGTGTTAGGTGTGTGAGGTTAGAGGTAAGGGTTAGAGTTCTTAGGGCTACTGTGTTTAGGGTTGTTAGGATTTTGATTAGCGTTCAGGCGTAGGGTCGTTGATGTCAAGGTTGGGTGTTACCGATACTCATGGTGTGAATGACAAGTGTTTAGTTATGCTGCAGAAAGATAGATCACATTACATCAGCACAGCACTTTACACTATGACATCACATCACCACATCACGTAACACTATTACATCCTCAGAATACTCCACATCCTCACATCACATCACTTCATTCTTACCTGAATGTGCCACCCTATCTGGTTCATTTTTATAAACTACAATTTATGATCTAAAATTTTGCAAATGTACTTATTTAGTTCTGTTTTAGTAGGAACAGACTTTAGAATAAAATAGTGTGGGATTTCATCCCCCTTTTCATTTGAAAAGTGTCTCCTCTCTTCTCCTTGTCTCCTGTCATTTTGTGCTCTCCTCTCCCCTTCCATCTGCCTCTCTTCTCTGTTTTCTGCAGATATGTGTTTGAAGTACTTGCTAGTATTCATGATTCCAAGCCTGTGTGGCCTTCAGCTGTGTGGGGTTGCTTGATCAGAGAGCTTGACATACCATGCTTGATGGTGTGCTCTCGCTTCACCTAACTTTGGGTGATAATGGAGACTTGAATAAATGGTCAGCTGTGGTTTCAGTGTGTTCATGTACCTGATATGCCCACACATGTAATGGTATTGGTGGGGGATCGAGTGCTGTCTATCTTTGTAAACTTGGAAACCCCTTAAGCATGCTTGACAAAGAAAGGCCACCAACCTCCAAGGATGCAGAACATTGTCTGATAAGTCACGGAATGGTTTCGGTTGTGCTTACGTTTAACAAATTGGGTTGTTAGGTATTTGTGGTTAGAGGTCAGGGTTTCTGGTCTTAGGGCTCCTTTTTTCAGTGTTGGTATGATTGCGATTATGTCTCAGATATGGGGTTGTCGATATTAAGGCTATGGTTAAGGTGTTAAAGGTACTTGGTGTGAGTTACAATTTTTATTTATGCCTCAGAAAATTAGGTTACATCTTCACATCACGTTATCACATCACATTATTGCATCACCTTACATCACCACTTCACATACAGTTGTTCCATCATCACATCACATCATATCATACTATTACTTAATATCGCCAGGTCACTTCACATCACATCATCACATCATGTCACCAACTCACAGGATTCCATCATATCATCATGATATCATGGCACATTACAAGTCACATCTTCACATCACATCTTCAAATCACGTCACGTCACATCACAACATATATCATTTCCCTTTTCACTTGAAAACTGCCTCAGCTTACTCCCCCTTCCCCTTTGTCCCACTCCCCTCCTTTCCTCTACCCCTCTCCTCCCCCTCTTGTGCCTCCCCTCCTCCTCATCCTCCCTACCCGTCCTTCTCGTTTCTATCTTTTTTTCTTTTTCCTGCAGACATTGTATTTCTACATTAGACCAGGCCGGTTGTGAACTCTGAATCTTCCTGCCTCAAGCCTATCAACTGTGGGGTTTACCTGAATTTGCCACCCTACCTAGCTCAGGTCCTGAAAAGGAGCTTTTTTAGTTTTGTTTTAGTACCCAGAGACTTACCTGTAGAATGAAATATAATGGGATTTCCTTCCCATTTTGATTCGAAAACTTTGTCTCTTCTCTTATCTGCCCCTGACTCCCATTATTCCGCCCTGCCCCCTCCACCCCCACCTCCTCCACTTCCTCCCTTCTGCTCCTTTTGTTCTCTCTTTTCTCCATACATTTTACATTTGACGTACATGTTAACCATTCCTAATTCAAAACTTGTTTATAATGTTTGTGAGGCCCCTCCGATGGCTTTCAGCTTTTGTGTGGATGTTTGATCTGAGTCCTTCCCTTGTCTTTCATGATTGTGTGTTCTTGCTGTGCCTAACTTTGGGTGATAATGGAGACTGGAATAAATGGTCAGCTGTGCTTTCACTGTGTTCTTGCACGTGCTATGCCTACACATGTGAGGGTGTGGGTTGGGGATTGAGTGCTGTGTATTTCTTTGTAACCTTGGAAACCCCTTAAGCATGTTTGACGAAAGAAGGCCACTTACCTCCAAGGATGCAGAATGACGGTAAGTCACGTATGGGGTTGGGCTGGGCCTTAGTGTAAGGAATTGGGTTGTTAGGTATCTGTGGTTAGAGGTAGGTGTTTTCAGGTTTTAAGGCGATTGTTTTCAGTGTTGGTATGAGTGCAATTACGGCTTAGGCATAGGATTGTCGATGTTAAGGTTAGGGTTAG
>NW_025958308.1:0-5000 GCF_023159225.1 Perognathus longimembris pacificus | reverse complement strand
GTTAGGGTTAGGGTTAGGGTTAGGGTTAGGGTTAGGGTTAGGGTTAGGGTTAGGGTTAGGGTTAGGGTTAGGGTTAGGGTTAGGGTTAGGGTTAGGGTTAGGGTTAGGGTTAGGGTTAGGGTTAGGGTTAGGGTTAGGGTTAGGGTTAGGGTTAGGGTTAGGGTTAGGGTTAGGGTTAGGGTTAGGGTTAGGGTTAGGGTTAGGGTTAGGGTTAGGGTTAGGGTTAGGGTTAGGGTTAGGGTTAGGGTTAGGGTTAGGGTTAGGGTTAGGGTTAGGGTTAGGGTTAGGGTTAGGGTTAGGGTTAGGGTTAGGGTTAGGGTTAGGGTTAGGGTTAGGGTTAGGGTTAGGGTTAGGGTTAGGGTTAGGGTTAGGGTTAGGGTTAGGGTTAGGGTTAGGGTTAGGGTTAGGGTTAGGGTTAGGGTTAGGGTTAGGGTTAGGGTTAGGGTTAGGGTTAGGGTTAGGGTTAGGGTTAGGGTTAGGGTTAGGGTTAGGGTTAGGGTTAGGGTTAGGGTTAGGGTTAGGGTTAGGGTTAGGGTTAGGGTTAGGGTTAGGGTTAGGGTTAGGGTTAGGGTTAGGGTTAGGGTTAGGGTTAGGGTTAGGGTTAGGGTTAGGGTTAGGGTTAGGGTTAGGGTTAGGGTTAGGGTTAGGGTTAGGGTTAGGGTTAGGGTTAGGGTTAGGGTTAGGGTTAGGGTTAGGGTTAGGGTTAGGGTTAGGGTTAGGGTTAGGGTTAGGGTTAGGGTTAGGGTTAGGGTTAGGGTTAGGGTTAGGGTTAGGGTTAGGGTTAGGGTTAGGGTTAGGGTTAGGGTTAGGGTTAGGGTTAGGGTTAGGGTTAGGGTTAGGGTTAGGGTTAGGGTTAGGGTTAGGGTTAGGGTTAGGGTTAGGGTTAGGGTTAGGGTTAGGGTTAGGGTTAGGGTTAGGGTTAGGGTTAGGGTTAGGGTTAGGGTTAGGGTTAGGGTTAGGGTTAGGGTTAGGGTTAGGGTTAGGGTTAGGGTTAGGGTTAGGGTTAGGGTTAGGGTTAGGGTTAGGGTTAGGGTTAGGGTTAGGGTTAGGGTTAGGGTTAGGGTTAGGGTTAGGGTTAGGGTTAGGGTTAGGGTTAGGGTTAGGGTTAGGGTTAGGGTTAGGGTTAGGGTTAGGGTTAGGGTTAGGGTTAGGGTTAGGGTTAGGGTTAGGGTTAGGGTTAGGGTTAGGGTTAGGGTTAGGGTTAGGGTTAGGGTTAGGGTTAGGGTTAGGGTTAGGGTTAGGGTTAGGGTTAGGGTTAGGGTTAGGGTTAGGGTTAGGGTTAGGGTTAGGGTTAGGGTTAGGGTTAGGGTTAGGGTTAGGGTTAGGGTTAGGGTTAGGGTTAGGGTTAGGGTTAGGGTTAGGGTTAGGGTTAGGGTTAGGGTTAGGGTTAGGGTTAGGGTTAGGGTTAGGGTTAGGGTTAGGGTTAGGGTTAGGGTTAGGGTTAGGGTTAGGGTTAGGGTTAGGGTTAGGGTTAGGGTTAGGGTTAGGGTTAGGGTTAGGGTTAGGGTTAGGGTTAGGGTTAGGGTTAGGGTTAGGGTTAGGGTTAGGGTTAGGGTTAGGGTTAGGGTTAGGGTTAGGGTTAGGGTTAGGGTTAGGGTTAGGGTTAGGGTTAGGGTTAGGGTTAGGGTTAGGGTTAGGGTTAGGGTTAGGGTTAGGGTTAGGGTTAGGGTTAGGGTTAGGGTTAGGGTTAGGGTTAGGGTTAGGGTTAGGGTTAGGGTTAGGGTTAGGGTTAGGGTTAGGGTTAGGGTTAGGGTTAGGGTTAGGGTTAGGGTTAGGGTTAGGGTTAGGGTTAGGGTTAGGGTTAGGGTTAGGGTTAGGGTTAGGGTTAGGGTTAGGGTTAGGGTTAGGGTTAGGGTTAGGGTTAGGGTTAGGGTTAGGGTTAGGGTTAGGGTTAGGGTTAGGGTTAGGGTTAGGGTTAGGGTTAGGGTTAGGGTTAGGGTTAGGGTTAGGGTTAGGGTTAGGGTTAGGGTTAGGGTTAGGGTTAGGGTTAGGGTTAGGGTTAGGGTTAGGGTTAGGGTTAGGGTTAGGGTTAGGGTTAGGGTTAGGGTTAGGGTTAGGGTTAGGGTTAGGGTTAGGGTTAGGGTTAGGGTTAGGGTTAGGGTTAGGGTTAGGGTTAGGGTTAGGGTTAGGGTTAGGGTTAGGGTTAGGGTTAGGGTTAGGGTTAGGGTTAGGGTTAGGGTTAGGGTTAGGGTTAGGGTTAGGGTTAGGGTTAGGGTTAGGGTTAGGGTTAGGGTTAGGGTTAGGGTTAGGGTTAGGGTTAGGGTTAGGGTTAGGGTTAGGGTTAGGGTTAGGGTTAGGGTTAGGGTTAGGGTTAGGGTTAGGGTTAGGTGGGTTAGGTTAGGAGGGTTAGGGTTAGGGTTAGGGTTAGGGTTAGGGTTAGGGTTAGGGTTAGGGTTAGGTAGGTTAGGGTTAGGGTTAGGGTTAGGGTTAGGGTTAGGGTTAGGGTTAGGGTTAGGGTTAGGGTTAGGGTTAGGGTTAGGGTTAGGGTTAGGGTTAGGGTTAGGGTTAGGGTTAGGGTTAGGGTTAGGGTTAGGGTTAGGGTTAGGGTTAGGGTTAGGTTAGGGTTAGGGTTAGGGTTAGGGTTAGGGTTAGGGTTAGGGTTAGGGTTAGGGTTAGGGTTAGGGTTAGGGTTAGGGTTAGGGTTAGGGTTAGGGTTAGGGTTAGGGTTAGGGTTAGGGTTAGGGTTAGGGGTTAGGGTTAGGGTTAGGGTTAGGGTTAGGGTTAGGGTTAGGGTTAGGGTTAGGGTTAGGGTTAGGGTTAGGGTTAGGGTTAGGGTTAGGGTTAGGGTTAGGGTTAGGGTTAGGGTTAGGGTTAGGGTTAGGGTTAGGGTTAGGGTTAGGGTTAGGGTTAGGGTTAGGGTTAGGGTTAGGGTTAGGGTTAGGGTTAGGGTTAGGGTTAGGGTTAGGGTTAGGGTTAGGGTTAGGGTTAGGGTTAGGGTTAGGGTTAGGGTTAGGGTTAGGGTTAGGGTTAGGGTTAGGGTTAGGGTTAGGGTTAGGGTTAGGGTTAGGGTTAGGGTTAGGGTTAGGGTTAGGGTTAGGGTTAGGGTTAGGGTTAGGGTTAGGGTTAGGGTTAGGGTTAGGGTTAGGGTTAGGGTTAGGGTTAGGGTTAGGGTTAGGGTTAGGGTTAGGGTTAGGGTTAGGGTTAGGGTTAGGGTTAGGGTTAGGGTTAGGGTTAGGGTTAGGGTTAGGGTTAGGGTTAGGGTTAGGGTTAGGGTTAGGGTTAGGGTTAGGGTTAGGGTTAGGGTTAGGGTTAGGGTTAGGGTTAGGGTTAGGGTTAGGGTTAGGGTTAGGGTTAGGGTTAGGGTTAGGGTTAGGGTTAGGGTTAGGGTTAGGGTTAGGGTTAGGGTTAGGGTTAGGGTTAGGGTTAGGGTTAGGGTTAGGGTTAGGGTTAGGGTTAGGGTTAGGGTTAGGGTTAGGGTTAGGGTTAGGGTTAGGGTTAGGGTTAGGGTTAGGGTTAGGTTAGGGTTAGGGTTAGGGTTAGGGTTAGGGTTAGGGTTAGGGTTAGGGTTAGGGTTAGGGTTAGGGTTAGGGTTAGGGTTAGGGTTAGGGTTAGGGTTAGGGTTAGGGTTAGGGTTAGGGTTAGGGTTAGGGTTAGGGTTAGGGTTAGGGTTAGGGTTAGGGTTAGGGTTAGGGTTAGGGTTAGGGTTAGGGTTAGGGTTAGGGTTAGGGTTAGGGTTAGGGTTAGGGTTAGGGTTAGGGTTAGGGTTAGGGTTAGGGTTAGGGTTAGGGTTAGGGTTAGGGTTAGGGTTAGGGTTAGGGTTAGGGTTAGGGTTAGGGTTAGGGTTAGGGTTAGGGTTAGGGTTAGGGTTAGGGTTAGGGTTAGGGTTAGGGTTAGGGTTAGGGTTAGGGTTAGGGTTAGGGTTAGGGTTAGGGTTAGGGTTAGGGTTAGGGTTAGGGTTAGGGTTAGGGTTAGGGTTAGGGTTAGGGTTAGGGTTAGGGTTAGGGTTAGGGTTAGGGTTAGGGTTAGGGTTAGGGTTAGGGTTAGGGTTAGGGTTAGGGTTAGGGTTAGGGTTAGGGTTAGGGTTAGGGTTAGGGTTAGGGTTAGGGTTAGGGTTAGGGTTAGGGTTAGGGTTAGGGTTAGGGTTAGGGTTAGGGTTAGGGTTAGGGTTAGGGTTAGGGTTAGGGTTAGGGTTAGGGTTAGGGTTAGGGTTAGGGTTAGGGTTAGGGTTAGGGTTAGGGTTAGGGTTAGGGTTAGGGTTAGGGTTAGGGTTAGGGTTAGGGTTAGGGTTAGGGTTAGGGTTAGGGTTAGGGTTAGGGTTAGGGTTAGGGTTAGGGTTAGGGTTAGGGTTAGGGTTAGGGTTAGGGTTAGGTTAGGGTTAGGGTTAGGGTTAGGGTTAGGGTTAGGGTTAGGGTTAGGGTTAGGGTTAGGGTTAGGGTTAGGGTTAGGGTTAGGGTTAGGGTTAGGGTTAGGGTTAGGGTTAGGGTTAGGGTTAGGGTTAGGGTTAGGGTTAGGGTTAGGGTTAGGGTTAGGGTTAGGGTTAGGGTTAGGGTTAGGGTTAGGGTTAGGGTTAGGGTTAGGGTTAGGTTAGGGTTAGGGTTAGGGTTAGGGTTAGGGTTAGGGTTAGGGTTAGGGTTAGGGTTAGGGTTAGGGTTAGGGTTAGGGTTAGGGTTAGGGTTAGGGTTAGGGTTAGGGTTAGGGTTAGGGTTAGGGTTAGGGTTAGGGTTAGGGTTAGGGTTAGGGTTAGGGTTAGGGTTAGGGTTAGGGTTAGGGTTAGGGTTAGGGTTAGGGTTAGGGTTAGGGTTAGGGTTAGGGTTAGGGTTAGGGTTAGGGTTAGGGTTAGGGTTAGGGTTAGGGTTAGGGTTAGGGTTAGGGTTAGGGTTAGGGTTAGGGTTAGGGTTAGGGTTAGGGTTAGGGTTAGGGTTAGGGTTAGGGTTAGGGTTAGGGTTAGGGTTAGGGTTAGGGTTAGGGTTAGGGTTAGGGTTAGGGTTAGGGTTAGGGTTAGGGTTAGGGTTAGGGTTAGGGTTAGGGTTAGGGTTAGGGTTAGGGTTAGGGTTAGGGTT
>NW_025958307.1:0-41624 GCF_023159225.1 Perognathus longimembris pacificus | reverse complement strand
AAATCAAAAATAAATCAAAAATAAAAATAAGTGGAAAAGGCGAGAGTGCGCGAGC
The DNA here is from genome assembly GCF_023159225.1 of Perognathus longimembris pacificus. Classification (NCBI taxonomy): domain Eukaryota; kingdom Metazoa; phylum Chordata; class Mammalia; order Rodentia; family Heteromyidae; genus Perognathus; species Perognathus longimembris. Next base: position 41,569 of record NW_025958307.1, on the reverse strand, counting down.
ACACAGGAGCAAAGACAAGCAGCGCAGCTTGATGCGTGGTAAAAAAAATAATAAATATACAACTGGTCGACCTCATTAGAAATAAAAACCCAAAAGATTAGATAGACAAACGAACAAACACATAAATGTGGAGAGAAGGGCAGTGCGCGCAGGAGCAAAGGTAAACAGCAGACAGACCTGAATCCTTATCTTTACAAGGTCGACCTCAGAACTTTGTTTAGTTTGTCTCGGTGACGGATAATGGAAGGAAGGGCAGGCAACTGGTCGACCTCATTTAAATAAACAAATAAAAAATAAGATAAACTCTCAGGAATAGATAAATAATAACAAAAAAATTGTAAAGTGGAGAAAGCGGAGAGCGCGCGAATGCACTCAAGCAAACACAAACAGCACAGCACGATGCGTATTTTTTTTTAAATTCACAAAATAAACCAAAATAAATCAAAAATAAAAATAAGTGGAAAAGGCGAGAGTGCGCGAGCACACAGGAGCAAAGACAAGCAGCGCAGCTTGATGCGTAGTAAAAAAAAATAATAAATAGACAACTGGTCGACCTCATTAGAAATAAAAACCCAAGGGCTGGGGATATAGCCTAGTGGCAAGAGTGCCTGCCTCGTATACATGAGGCCCTAGGTTCGATTCCCAGCACCACATATACAGAAAATGGCCAGAAGCGGCGCTGTGGCTCAAGTGGCAGAGTGCTAGCCTTGAGCGGGAAGAAGCCAGGGACAGTGCTCAGGCCCTGAGTCCAAGGCCCAGGACTGGCCAAAAAAAAAAAAAAAAAAAAAAAAGAAATAAAAACCCAAAAGATTAGATACACAAACAAACAAACACAAAAATGTGGAGAGAAGGGCAGTGCGCGCAGGAGCAAAGGTAAACAGCAGACAGACCTGAATCCTTATCTTTACAAGGTCCAACTCAGAACTTTTTTCAGTTTGTCTCGGTGACGGATAATGGAAGGAAGGGCAGGCAACTGGTCGACTTCATTTAAATAAACAAATAAAAAATAAGATAAACTCTCAGGAATAGATAAATAATAACAAAAAATTGTAAAGTGGAGAAAGCGAGAGCGCGCGAATGCACTCAAGCAAACACAATCAGCACAGCACGATGCGTATTTTTTTTTTAAAACTCACAAAATAAATCAAAAATAAATCAAAAATAAAAATAAGTGGAAACGGCGAGAGTGCGCGAGCACACAGGAGCAAAGACAAGCAGCGCAGCTTGATGCGTAGTAAAAAAAATAATAAACAGACAACTGGTCGACCTCATTAGAAATAAAAACCCAAAAGATTAGATAGACAAACAAACAAACACATAAATGTGGAGAGAAGGACAGTGCGGGCAGGTGCATAGGTAAACAGCAGACAGACCTGAATCCTTATCTTTAGAAGGTCGACCTCAGAACTTTGTTCAGGTTGTCTCGGTGACGGATAATGGAAGGAAGGGCAGGCAACTGGTCGACTTCATTTAAATAAACAAATAAAAAATAAGATAAACTCTCAGGAATAGATAAATAATAACAAAAAAATTGTAAAGTGGAGAAAGCGAGAGCGCGCGAATGCACTCAAGCAAACACAATCAGCACAGCACGATGCGTATTTTTTTAAATTGACAAAATAAATCAAAAATAAATCAAAAATAAAAATAAGTGGAAAAGGCGACAGTGCGCGAGCACACAGGAGCAAAGACAAGCAGCGCAGCTTGATTCGTGGTAAAAAAAATAATAAATAGACAACTGGTCGACCTCATTAGAAATAAAAACCCAAAAGATTAGATAGACAAACAAACAAACACATAAATGTGGAGAGAAGGGCAGTGCGGGCAGGAGCAAAGGTAAACAGCAGACAGACCTGAATCCTTATCTTTACAAGGTCGACCTCAGAACTTTGTTCAGTTTGTCTCGGTGACGGATAATGGAAGGAAGGGCAGGCAACTGGTCGACTTCATTTAAATAAACAAATAAAAAATAAGATAAACTCTCAGAAATAGATAAATAATAACAAAAAATTGTAAATTGGAGAAAGCGAGAGCGCGCGAATGCACTCAAGCAAACACAAACAGCACAGCACGATGCGTATTTTTTTAAATTGACAAAATAAATCAAAAATAAAAATAAGTGGAAAAGGCGAGAGTGCGCGAGCACCCAGGAGCAAAGACAAGCAGCGCAGCTGGATGCGTAGTAAAAAAAATAATAAATAGACAACTGGTCGACCTCATTAGAAATAAAAACCCAAAAGATTAGATAGACAAACAAACAAACACATAAATGTGGAGAGAAGGGCAGTGCGGGCAGGCGCAAAGGTAAACAGGAGACAGACCTGAATCCTTATCTTTACAAGGTCGACCTCAGAACTTTTTTCAGTTTGTCTCGGTGACGGATAATGGAAGGAAGGGCAGGCAACTGGTCGACTTCATTTAAATAAACAAATAAAAAATAAGATAAACTCTCAGGAATAGATAAATAATACCAAAAAATTGTAAAGTGGAGAAAGCGAGAGCGCGCGAATGCACTCCAGCAAACACAAGCAGCACAGCACGATGCGTATTTTTTTTTAAAATTGACAAAATAAATCAAAAATAAATTAAAAATAAAAATAAGTGGAAACGGCGAGAGTGAGCGAGCACACAGGAGCAAAGACAAGCAGCGCAGCTTGATGCGTAGTAAAAAAAATAATAAATAGACAACTGGTCGACCTCATTAGAAATAAAAACCCAAAAGATTAGATAGACAAACAAACAAACACATAAATGTGGAGAGAAGGGCAGTGCGGCCAGGAGCATAGGTAAACAGCAGACAGACCTGAATCCTTATCTTTACAAGGTCGACCTCAGAACTTTTTTCAGTTTGTCTTGGTGACGGATAATGGAAGGAAGGGCAGGCAACTGGTCGACTTCATTTAAATAAACAAATAAAAATTAAGATAAGCTCTCAGGAACAGATAAATAATACCAAAAATTGTAAAGTGGAGAAAGAGAGAACGCGCGAATGCACTCAAGCAAACACAAACAGCACAGCACGATGCGTATTTTTTTTAAATTGACAAAATAAATCAAAAATAAATCAAAAATAAAAATAAGTGGAAAAGGCGAGAGTGCGCGAGCACACAGGAGCAAAGACAAGCAGCGCAGCTTGATGCGTGGTAAAAAAAATAAAAAATAGACAACTGGTCGACCTCATTAGAAATAAAAACCCAAAAGATTAGATAGACAAACAAACAAACACATAAATGTGGAGAGAAGGGCAGTGCGCGCAGGAGCAAAGGTAAACAGCAGACAGACCTGAATCCTTATCTTTACAAGGTCGACCTCAGAATTTTGTTCAGTTTGTCTCGGTGACGGATAATGGTAGGAAGGGCAGGCAACTGGTCGACTTCATTTAAATAAACAAATAAAAAATAAGATAAACTCTCAGGAATAGATAAATAATAACAAAAAAATTGTAAAGTGGAGAAAGCGAGAGCGCGCGAATGCACTCAAGCAAACACAAACAGCACAGCACGATGCGTATTTTTTTTAAAATTGACAAAATAAATCAAAATAAATCAAAAATAAAAATAAGTGGAAAAGGCGAGAGTGCGCGAGCACACAGGATCAAAGACAAGCAGCGCAGCTTGATGCGTAGTAAAAAAAAAATAATAAATAGACAACTGGTCGACCTCATTAGAAATAAAAACCCAAGGGCTGGGGATATAGCCTAGTGGCAAGAGTGCCTGCCTCGTATACATGAGGCCCTAGGTTCGATTCCCCAGCACCACATATACAGAAAATGGCCAGAAGCGGCGCTGTGGCTCAAGTGGCAGAGTGCTAGCCTTGAGCGGGAAGAAGCCAGGGACAGTGCTCAGGCCCTGAGTCCAAGGCCCAGGACGGGCCAAAAAAAAAAAAAAAAAAAAAAAAAAGAAATAAAAACCCAAAAGATTAGATAGACAAACAAACAAACACAAAAATGTGGAGAGAAGGGCAGTGCGCGCAGGAGCAAAGGTAAACAGCAGACAGACCTGAATCCTTATCTTTCCAAGGTCCAACTCAGAACTTTTTTCAGTTTGTCTCGGTGACGGATAATGGAAGGAAGGGCAGGCAACTGGTCGACTTCATTTAAATAAACAAATAAAAAATAAGATAAACTCTCAGGAATAGATAAATAATAACAAAAAATTGTAAAGTGGAGAAAGAGAGAGCGCGCGAATGCACTCAAGCAAACACAAACAGCACAGCACGATGCGTATTTTTTTTAAAATTGACAAAATAAATCAAAAATAAATCAAAAATAAAAATAAGTCGAAAAGGCAAGAGTGCGCGAGCACACAGGAGCAAAGACAAGCAGCGCAGCTTGATGCGTAGTAAAAAAAATAATAAATAGACAACTGGTCGACCTCATTAGAAATAAAAACCCAAAAGATTAGATAGACAAACAAACAAACACATAAATCTGGAGAGAAGGGCAGTGCGGGCAGGAGCAAAGGTAAACAGCAGACAGACCTAAATCCTTATCTTTACAAGGACGACCTAAGAACTTTGTTCAGTTTGTCTCGGTGACGGATAATAGAAGGAAGGGCAGGCAACTGGTCGACTTCATTTAAATAAACAAATAAAAAATAAGATAAACTCTCAGGAATAGATAAATAATAACAAAAAAATTGTAAAGTGGAGAAAGCGAGAGCGCGCGAATGCACTCAAGCAAACACAAACAGCACAGCACGATGCGTATTTTTTTTAAATTGACAAATTAAATTAAAAATAAAAATAAGTGGAAAAGGCGAGAGTGCGCGAGCACACAGGAGCAAAGACAAGCAGCGCAGCTTGATGCGTAGTAAAAAAAATAATAAATAGACAACTGGTCGACCTCATTAGAAATAAAAACCCAAAAGATTAGATAGACAAACAAACAAACACATAAATGTGTAGAGAAGGGCAGTGCGCGCAGGAGCAAAGGTAAACAGCAGACAGACCTGAATCCTTATCTATACAAGGTCGACCTCAGAACTTTGTTCAGTTTGTCTCGGTGACGGATAATGGAAGGAAGGGCAGGCAACTGGTCGACTTCATTTAAATATACAAATAAAAAATAAGATAAACTCTCAGGAATAGATAAATAATAACAAAAAAATTGTAAAGTGGAGAAAGCGAGAGCGCGCGAATGCACTCAAGCAAACACAAACAGCACATCACGATGCGTATTTTTTTTTAAAATTGAAAAAATAAATCAAAAATAAATCGAAAATAAAAACAAGTGGAAAAGGCGAGAGTGCGCGAGCACACAGGAGCAAAGACAAGCATCGCAGCTTGATGCGTAGTAAAAGAAAATAATAAATAGACAACTGGTCGACCTCATTAGAAATACAAACCCAAAAGATTAGATAGACAAACAAAGAAACACATAAATATGGAGAGAAGGGCAGTGCGCGCAGGAGCAAAGGTAAACAGCAGACAGACCTGAATCCTGATCTTTAGAAGGTCGACCTCAGAACTTTGTTCAGTTTGTCTCGGTGAGGGATAATGGAAGGAAGGGCAGGCAACTGGTCAACTTCGTTTAAATAAACAAATAAAAAATAAGATAAACTATCAGGAATAGATAAATAATAACAAAAAAATTGTAAAGTGGAGAAAGCGAGAGCGCGCGAATGCACTCAAGCAAACACAAACAGCACAGCACGATGCGTATTTTTTTTTAAAATTGACAAAATAAATCAAAAATAAAAATAAGTGGAAAAGGCGAGAGTGCGCGAGCACACAGGAGCAAAGACAAGCAGCGCAGCTTGATGCGTAGTAAAAAAAATAATACATAGACAACTGGTCGACCTCATTAGAAATAAAAACCCAAAAGATTAGATAGACAAACAAACAAACACATAAATGTGGAGAGAAGGGCAGTGCGCGCAGGAGCAAAGGTAAACAGCAGACAGACCTGAATCCTTATCTTTACAAGGTCGACCTCAGAACTTTGTTCAGTTTGTCTCGGTGACGGATAATGGAAGGAAGGGCAGGCAACTGGTCGACTTCATTTAAATAAACAAATAAAAAATAAGATAAACTCTCAGGAATAGATAAATAATAACAAAAAAATTGTAAAGTGGAGAAAGCGAGAGCGCGCGAATGCACTCAAGCAAACACAAACAGCACAGCAGGATGCGTATTTTTTTTTAAAATTGACAAAATAAATCAAAAATAAAACAAAAATAAAAATAAGTGGAAAAGGCGAGAGTGCGCGAGCACACAGGAGCAAAGACAAGCAGCGCAGCTTGATGCGTAGTAAAAAAAAAATAATAAATAGACAACTGGTCGACCTCATTAGAAATAAAAACCCAAAAGATTAGATGGACAAACAAACAAACACATAAATGTGGAGAGAAGGGCAGTGCGCGCAGGAGCAAAGGTAAACAGCAGACAGACCTGAATCCTTATCTTTACAATGTCGACCTCAGAACTTTGTTCAGTTTGTCTCGGTGACGGATAATGGAAGGAAGGGCAGGCAACTGGTCGACTTCATTTAAATAAACAAATAAAAAATAAGATAAACTCTCAGGAATAGATAAATAATAACAAAAAATTGTAAAGTGGAGAAAGCGAGAGCGCGCGATTGCACTCAAGCAAACACAAACAGCACAGCACGATGCGTATTTTTTTTTTAAATTGACAAAATAAATCAAAAATAAATCAAAAATAAAAATAAGTGGAAAAGGCGAGAGTGCGCGAGCACACAGGAGCAAAGACAAGCAGCGCAGCTTGATGCGTAGTAAAAAAATAATAAATAGACAACTGGTCGACCTCATTAGAAATAAAAACCCAAAAGATTAGATAGACAAACAAACAAACACATAAATGTGGAGAGAAGGGCAGTCCTCGCAGGAGCAAAGGTAAACATCAGACAGACCTGAATCCTTATCTTTACAAGGTCGACCTCAGAACTTTGTTCAGTTTGTCTCGGTGACGGATAATGAAAGGAAGGGCAGGCAACTGGTCGACTTCATTTAAATAAACAAATAAAAAATAAGATAAACTCTCAGGAATAGATAAATAATAACAAAAAAATTGTAAAGTGGAGAAAGCGAGAGCGCGCGAATGCACTCAAGCAAACACAAACAGCACAGCAGGATGCGTATTTTTTTTTAAAATTGACAAAATAAATCAAAAATAAATAAAAAATAAAATAAGTGGAAAAGGCGAGAGTGCGCGAGCACACAGGAGCAAACACAAGCAGCGCAGCTTGATGCGTAGTAAAAAAAATAATAAATAGACAACTGGTCGACCTCATTAGAAATAAAAACCCAAAAGATTAGATAGACAAACAATCAAACACATAAATGTGGAGAGAAGGGCAGTGCGCGCTGGAGCAAAGGTAAACAGCAGACAGACCTGAATCCTTATCTTTACAAGGTCGACCTCAGAACTTTGTTCAGTTTGTCTCGGTGACGGATAATGGAAGGAAGGGCAGGCAACTGGTCGACTTCATTTAAATAAACAAATAAAAAATAAGATAAACTCTCAGGAATAGATAAATAATAACAAAAAAATTGTAAAGTGGAGAAAGCGAGAGCGCGAGATTGCACTCAAGCAAACACAAACAGCACAGCACGATGCGTATTTTTATTTAAAATTGACAAAATATATCAAAAATAAAAATAAGTGGAAAAGGCGAGAGTGCGCGAGCACACAGGAGCAAAGACAAGCAGCGCAGCTTGATGCGTAGTAAAAAAAAATAATAAATAGACAACTGGTCGACCTCATTAGAAATAAAACCGAAAAGATTAGATAGACAAACAAACAAACACATATATGTGGAGAGAAGGGCAGTGCGGGCAGGAGCAAAGGTAAACAGCAGACAGACCTGAATCCTTATCTTTACAAGGTCGACCTCAGAACTTTGTTCAGTTTGTCTCGGTGACGGATAATGGAAGGAAGGGCAGGCAACTGGTCGACTTCATTTAAATAAACAAATAAAAAATAAGATAAACTCTCAGGAATAGATAAATAATAACAAAAAAATTGTAAAGTGGAGAAAACGAGAGCGCGCGAATGCACTCAAGCAAACACAAACAGCACAGCACGATGCGTATTTTTTTTTTAAATTGACAAAATAAATCAAAAATAAAACAAAAATAAAAATAAGTGGAAAAGGCGAGAGTGCGCGAGCACACAGGAGCAAAGACAAGCAGCGCAGCTTGATGCGTAGTAAAAAAAATAATAAATAGACAACTGGTCGACCTCATTAGAAATAAAAACCCAAAAGATTAGATAGACAAACAAACAAACACATAAATGTGGAGAGAAGGGCAGTGCGCGCAGGAGCAAAGGTAAACAGCAGGCAGACCTGAATCCTTATCTTTACAAGGTCGACCTCAGAACTTTGTTCAGTTTGTCTCGGTGACGGATAATGGATGGAAGGGCAGGCAACTGGTCGACTTCATTTAAATACACAAATAAAAAATAAGATAAACTCTCAGGAATAGATAAATAATAACAAAAAAATTGTAAAGTGGAGAAAGCGAGAGCGCGCGAATGCACTCAAGCAAACACAAACAGCACAGCACGATGCGTATTTTTTTTTAAATTGACAAAATAAATCAAAAATAAATCAAAAATAAAAATAAGTGGAAAAGGCGAGAGTGCGCGAGCACACAGGAGCAAAGACAAGCAGCGCAGCTTGATGCGTAGTAAAAAAAATAATACATAGACGACTGGTCGACCTCATTAGAAATAAAAACCCAAAAGATTAGATAGACAAACAAACAAACACATAAATGTGGAGAGAAGGGCAGTGCGCGCAGGAGCAAAGGTAAACAGCAGACAGACCTGAATCCTTATCTTTACAACGTCGACCTCAGAACTTTGTTCAGTTTGTCTCGGTGACGGATAATGGAAGGAAGGGCAGGCAACTGGTCGACTTCATTTAAATAAACAAATAAAAAATAAGATAAACTCTCAGGAATAGATAAATAATAACAAAAAAATTGTAAAGTGGAGAAAGCGAGAGCGCGCGAATGCACTCAAGCAAACACAAACAGCACAGCACGATGCGTATTTTTTTTAAAAATTGACAAAATAAATAAAAAATAAATCAAAAATAAAAATAAGTGGAAAAGGCGAGAGTGCGCGAGCACACAGGAGCAAAGACAAGCAGCACAGCTTGATTCGTAGTAAAAAAAATAATAAATAGACAACTGGTCGACCTCATTAGAAATAAAAACCCAAAAGATTAGATAGACAAACAAACACATAAATGTGGAGAGAAGGGCAGTGCGCGCAGGAGCAAAGGTAAACAGCAGACAGAGCTGAATCCTTATCTTAACAAGGTCGACCTCAGAACTTTTTTCAGTTTGTCTCGGTGACGGATAATGGAAGGAAGGGCAGGCAACTGGTCGACTTCATTTAAATAAGCAAATAAAAAATAAGATAAACTCTCAGGAATAGCTAAATAATAACAAAAAAATTGTAAAATGGAGAAAGGGAGATCGCGCGAATGCACTCAAGCAAACACAAACAGCACAGCACGATGCGTATTTTTTTTAAATTGACAAAATAAATCAAAAGTATATCAAAAATAAAAATAAGTGGAAAAGGCGAGAGTGCGCGAGCACACAGGAGCAAAGACAAGCAGCGCAGCTTGATGCGTAGTAAAAAAAATAATAAATAGACAACTGGTCGACCTCATTAGAAATAAGAACCCAAAAGATTAGATAGACAAACAAACACATAAATGTGGAGAGAAGGGCAGTGCGCGCAGGAGCAAAGGTAAACAGCAGACAGACCTGAATCCTTATCTTTACAAGGTCGACCTCAGAACTTTGTTCAGTTTGTCTCGGTGACGGATAATGGAAGGAAGGGCAGGCAACTGGTCGACTTCATTTAAATAAACAAATAAAAAATAAGATAAACTCTCAGGAATAGATAAATAAAAACAAAAAATTGTAAAGTGGAGAAAGCGAGAGCGCGCGAATGCACTCAAGCAAACACAAACAGCACAGCACGATGCGTATTTTTTTTAAAAATTGACAAAATAAATCAAAAATAAAAATAAGTGGAAAAGGCGAGAGTGCGCGAGCACACAGGAGCAAAGACAAGCAGCGCAGATTGATGCGTAGTAAAAAAAATAATAAATAGACAACTGGTCGAACTCATTAGAAATAAAAACCCAAAAGATTAGATAGACAAACAAACAAACACATAAATGTGGAGAGAAGGGCAGTGTGCGCAGGAGCAAAGGTAAACAGCAGACAGACCTGAATCCTTATCTTTACAAGGTCGACCTCAGAACTTTGTTCAGTTTGTCTCAGTGACGGATAATGTAAGGAAGGGCAGGAAACTGGTCGACTTCATTTAAATGAACAAATAAAAAATAAGATAAACTCTCAGGAATAGATAAATAATAACAAAAAAATTGTAAAGTGGAGAAAGCGAGAGCGCGCGAATGCACTCAAGCAAACACAAACAGCACAGCACGATGCGTATTTTTTTAAAAAATTGACAAAATAAATCAAAAATAAATCAAAAATAAAAATAAGTGGAAAAGGCGAGAGTGCGCGAGCACACAGGAGCAAAGACAAGCAGCGCAGCTTGATGCGTAGTAAAAAAAATAATAAATAGACAACTGGTCGACCTCATTAGAAATAAAAACCCAAAAGATTAGATAGACAAACAAACAAACACATAAATGTGGAGAGAAGGGCAGTGCGCGCAGGAGCAAAGGTAAACAGCAGACAGACCTGAATCCTTATCTTTACAAGGTCGACCTCAGAACTTTGTTCAGTTTGTCTCAGTGACGGATAATGGAAGGAAGGGCAGGCAACTGGTCGACATCATTTAAATAAACAAATAAAAAATAAGATAAACTCTCAGGAATAGATAAATAATAACAAAAAAATTGTAAAGTGGAGAAAGCGAGAGCGCGCGAATGCACTCAAGCAAACACAAACAGCACAGCACGATGCGTATTTTTTTTTAAAATTGACAAAATAAATCAAAAATAAAACAAAAATAAAAATAAGTGGAAAAGGCGAGAGTGCGCGAGCACACAGGAGCAAAGACAAGCAGCCCAGCTTGATGCGTAGTAAAAAAAAATAATAAATAGACAACTGGTCGACCTCATTAGAAATAAAAACCCAAAAGATTAGATGGACAAACAAACAAACACATAAATGTGGAGAGAAGGGCAGTGCGCGCAGGAGCAAAGGTAAACAGCAGACAGACCTGAATCCTTATCTTTACAAGGTCGACCTCAGAACTTTGTTCAGTTTGTCTCGGTGAAGGATAATGGAAGGAAGGGCAGGCAACTGGTCGACTTCATTTAAATAAACAAATAAAAAATAAGATAAACTCTCAGGAATAGATAAATAATAACAAAAAATTGTAAAGTGGAGAAAGCGAGAGCGCGCGAATTCACTGAAGCAAACGCAAACAGCACAGCACGATGCGTATTTTTTTTTTTAAAATTGACAAAATAAGTCAAAAATAAAAATAAGTGGAAAAGGCGAGAGTGCGAGAGCACACAGGAGCAAAGACAAGCAGCGCAGCTTGATGCGTAGTAAAAAAAATAATACATAGACAACTGGTCGACCTCATTAGAAATAAAAACCCAAAAGATTAGATAGACAAACAAACAAACACATAAATGTGGAGAGAAGGGCAGTGCGCGCAGGAGCAAAGGTAAACAGCAGACAGACCTGAATCCTTATCTTTACAAGGTCGACCTCAGAACTTTGTTCAGTTTGTCTCGGTGACGGATAATGTAAGGAAGGGCAGGCAACTGGTCGACTTCATTTAAATAAACAAATAAAAAATAAGATAAACTCTCAGGAATAGATAAATAATAACAAAAAAAATTGTAAAGTGGAGAAAGCGAGAGCGCGCGAATGCACTCAAGCAAACACAAACAGCACAGCACGATGCGCATTTTTTTTTTAAAATTGACAAAATAAATCAAAAATAAAAATAAGTGGAAAAGGCGAGAGTGCGCGAGCACACAGGAGCAAAGACAAGCAGCGCAGCTTGATGTGTAGTAAAAAAAATAATACATAGACAACTGGTCGACCTCATTAGAAATAAAAACCCAAAAGATTAGATAGACAAACAAACAAACACATAAATGTGGAGAGAAGGGCAGTGCGCGCAGGAGCAAAGGTAAACAGCAGACAGACCTGAATCCTTATCTTTACAAGGTCGACCTCAGAACTTTGTTCAGTTTGTCTCGGTGACGGATAATGGAAGGAAGGGCAGGCAACTGGTCGACTTCATTTAAATAAACAAATAAAAAATAAGATAAACTCTCAGGAATAGATAAATAATAACAAAAAAATTGTAAAGTGGAGAAAGCGAGAGCGCGCGAATGCACTCAAGCAAACACAAACAGCACAGCACGATGCGTATTTTTTTAAAAAAATTGACAAAATAAATCAAAAATAAATCAAAAATAAAAATAAGTGGAAAGGCGAGAGTGCGCGAGCAAACAGGAGCAAAGACAAGCAGCGCAGCTTGATGCGTAGTAAAAAAAATAATAAATAGACAACTGGTCGACCTCATTAGAAATAAAAACCCAAAAGATTAGATAGACAAAAAAACAAACACATAAATGTGGAGAGAAGGGCAGTGCGCGCAGGAGCATAGGTAAACAGCAGACAGACCTGAATCCTTATCTTTACAAGGTCGACCTCAGAACTTTGTTCAGTTTGTCTCGGTGACGGATAATGGAAGGAAGGGCAGGCAACTGGTCGACTTCATTTAAATAAACAAATAAAAAATAAGATAAACTCTCAGGAATAGATAAATAATAACAAAAAAATTGTAAAGTGGAGAAAGCGAGAGCGCGCGAATGCACTCAAGCAATCACAAACAGCACAGCAGGATGCGTATTTTTTTTTAAAATTGACAAAATAAATCAAAAATAAATAAAAAATAAAATAAGTGGAAAAGGCGAGAGTGCGCGAGCACACAGGAGCAAACACAAGCAGCGCAGCTTGATGCGTAGTAAAAAAAATAATAAATAGACAACTGGTCGACCTCATTAGAAATAAAAACCCAAAAGATTAGATAGACAAACAATCAAACACATAAATGTGGAGAGAAGGGCAGTGCGCGCAGGAGCAGAGGTAAACAGCAGACAGACCTGAATCCTTATCTTTACAAGGTCGACCTCAGAACTTTGTTCAGTTTGTCTCGGTGACGGATAATGGAAGGAAGGGCAGGCAACTGGTCGACTTCATTTAAATAAACAAATAAAAAATAAGATAAACTCTCAGGAATAGATAAATAATAACAAAAAAATTGTAAAGTGGAGAAAGCGAGAGCGCGCGATTGCACTCAAGCAAACACAAACAGCACAGCACGATGCGTATTTTTTTTTAAAATTGACAAAATAAATCAAAAATAAAAATAAGTGGAAAAGGCGAGAGTGCGCGAGCACACAGGAGCAAAGACAAGCAGCGTAGCTTGATGCGTAGTAAAAAAAATAATACATAGACAACTGGTCGACCTCATTAGAAATAAAAACCCAAAAGATTAGATACACAAACAAACAAACACATAAATGTGGAGAGAAAGGCAGTGCGCGCAGGAGCAAAGGTAAACAGCAGACAGACCTGAATACTTATCTTTACAGGGTGGACCTCAGAACTTTGTTCAGTTTGTCTCGGTGACGGATAATGGAAGGAAGGGCAGGCAACTGGTCGACTTCATTTAAATAAACAAATTAAAAATAAGATAAACTCTCAGGAATAGATAAATAATAACAAAAAAATTGTAAAGTGGAGAAAGCGAGAGCGCGCGAATGCACTCAAGCAAACACAAACAGCACAGCACGATGCGTATTTTTTTTAAAAATTGACAAAATAAATCAAAAATAAATCAAAAATAAAAATAAGTGGAAAAGGCGAGAGTTCGCGAGCACACAGGAGCAAAGACAAGCAGCGCAGCTTGATGCGTAGTAAAAAAAATAATAAATAGACAACTGGTCGACCTCATTAGAAATAAAAACCGAAAGGATTAGATAGACAAACAAACAAACACATATATGTGGAGAGAAGGGCAGTGCGGGCAGGAGCAAAGGTAAACAGCAGAGAGACCTGAATCCTTATCTTTACAAGGTCGACCTCAGAACTTTGTTCAGTTTGTCTCGGTGACGGATAATGGAAGGAAGGGCAGGCAACTGGTCGACTTAATTTAAATAAACAAATAAAAAATAAGATAAACTCTCAGGAATAGATAAATAATAACAAAAAATTGTAAAGTGGAGAAAGCGAGAGCGCGCGAATGCACTCAAGCAAACACAAACAGCACAGCACGATGCGTATTTTTTTTTAAAATTGACAAAATAAATCAAAAATGAAACAAAAATAAAAATAAGTGGAAACGGCGAGAGTGCGCGAGCACACAGGAGAAAAGACAAGCAGCGCAGCTTGGTGCGTAGTAAAAAAAATAATAAATAGACAACTGGTCGACCTCATTAGAAATAAAAACCCAAAAGATTAGATAGACAAACAAACAAACACATAAATGTGGAGAGAAGGGCAGTGCGCGCAGGAGCAAAGGTAAACAGCAGGCAGACCTGAATCCTTATCTTTACAAGGTCGACCTCAGAACTTTGTTCAGTTTGTCTCGGTGACGGATAATGGATGGAAGGGCAGGCAACTGGTCGACTTCATTTAAATACACAAATAAAAAATAAGATAAACTCTCAGGAATAGATAAATAATAACAAAAAAATTGTAAAGTGGAGAAAGCGAGAGCGCGCGAATGCACTCAAGCAAACACAAACAGCACAGCACGATGCGTATTTTTTTTAAATTGACAAAATAAATAAAAAATAAATCATAAATAAAAATAAGTGGAAAAGGCGAGAGTGCGCGAGCACACAGGAGGAAAGACAAGCAGCGCACCTTGATGCGTAGTAAAAAAAATAATAAATAGACAACTGGTCGACCTCATTAGAAATAAAAACTCAAAAGATTAGATAGACAAACAAACAAACACATAAATGTGGAGAGAAGGGCAGTGCGCGCAGGAGCAAAGGTAAACAGCAGACAGACCTGAATCCTTATCTTTACAAGGTCGACCTCAGAACTTTGTTGAGTTTGTCTCGGTGACGGATAATGGAAGGAAGGGCAGGCAACTGGTCGACTTCATTTAAATAAACAAATAAAAAATAAGATAAACTCTCAGGAATAGATAAATAATAACAAAAAAATTGTAAAGGGGAGAAAGCGAGAGCGCGCGAATGCACTCAAGCAAACAGAAAGAGCACAGCAGGATGCGTATTTTTTTTTAAAATTGACAAAATAAATCAAAAATAAATAAAAAATAAAATAAGTGGAAAAGGCGAGAGTGCGCGAGCACACAGGAGCAAAGTCAAGCAGCGCAGCTTGATGCGTAGTAAAAAAAATAATAAATAGACAACTGGTCGACCTCATTAGAAATAAAAACCCAAAAGATTAGATAGACAAACAATCAAACACATAAATGTGGAGAGAAGGGCAGTGCGCGCAGGAGCAAAGGTAAACAGCAGACAGACCTGAATCCTTATCTTTACAAGGTCGACCTCAGAACTTTGTTCAGTTTGTCTCGGTGACGGATAATGGAAGGAAGGGCAGGCAACTGGTCGACTTCATTTAAATAAACAAATAAAAAATAAGATAAACTCTCAGGAATAGATAAATAATAAAAAAAAATTGTAAAGTGGAGAAAGCGAGAGCGCGCGATTGCACTCAAGCAAACACAAACAGCACAGCACGATGCGTATTTTTTTTTTAAATTGACAAAATAAATCAAAAATAAATAAAAAATAAAATAAGTGGAAAAGGCGAGAGTGCGCGAGCACACAGGAGCAAACACAAGCACCGCAGCTTGATGCGTAGTAAAAAAAATAATAAATAGACAACTGGTCGACCTCATTAGAAATAAAAACCCAAAAGATTAGATAGACAAACAATCAAACACATAAATGTGGAGAGAAGGGCAGTGCGCGCAGGAGCAAAGGTAAACAGCAGACAGACCTGAATCCTTATCTTTACAAGGTCGACCTCAGAACTTTGTTCAGTTTGTCTCGGTGACGGATAATGGAAGGAAGGGCAGGCAACTGGTCGACTTCATTTAAATAAACAAATAAAAAATAAGATAAACTCTCAGGAATAGATAAATAATAACAAAAAAATTGTAAAGTGGAGAAAGCGAGAGCGCGCGATTGCACCCAAGCAAACACAAACAGCACAGCACGATGCGTATTTTTTTTTAAAATTGACAAAATAAATCAAAAATAAATCAAAAATAAAAATAAGTGGAAAAGGCGAGAGTTCGCGAGCACACAGGAGCAAAGACAAGCAGCGCAGCTTGATGCGTAGTAAAAAAAATAATAAATAGACAACTGGTCGACCTCATTAGAAATAAAAACCGAAAAGATTAGATAGACAAACAAACAAACACATAAATGTGGAGAGAAGGGCAGTGCGCGCAGGAGCAAAGGTAAACAGCAGACAGACCTGAATCCTTATCTTTACAAGGTCGACCTCAGAACTTTGTTCAGTTTGTCTCGGTGACGGATAATGGAAGGAAGGGCAGGCAACTGGTCGACTTCATTTAAATAAACAAATAAAAAATAAGATAAACTCTCAGGAATAGATAAATAATAACAAAAAAAATTGTAAAGTGGATAAAACGAGAACGCGCGAATGCACTCAAGCAAACAGAAAGAGCACAGCAGGATGCGTATTTTTTTTTAAATTGACAAAATAAATCAAAAATAAATCAAAAATAAAAATAAGTGGAAAAGGCGAGAGTGCGCGAGCACACAGGAGCAAAGACAAGCAGCGCAGCTTGATGCGTAGTAAAAAAAATAATAAATAGACAACTGGTCGACCTCATTAGAAATAAAACCCAAAAGATTAGATAGACAAACAAACAAACACATAAATGTGGAGAGAAGGGCAGTGCGCGCAGGAGCAAAGGTAAACAGCAGACAGACCTGAATCCTTATCTTTACAAGGTCGACCTCAGAACTTTGTTCAGTTTGTCTCGGTGACGGATAATGGAAGGAAGGGCAGGCAACTGGTCGACTTCATTTAAATAAACAAATAAAAAATAAGATAAACTCTCAGGAATAGATAAATAATAACAAAAAAATTGTAAAGTGGAGAAAGCGAGAGCGCGCGATTGCACTCAAGCAAACACAAACAGCACAGCACGATGCGTATTTTTTTTTAAAATTGACAAAATAAATCAAAAATAAAAATAAGTGGAAAAGTCGAGAGTGCGCGAGCACACAGGAGCAAAGACAAGCAGCGTAGCTTGATGCGTAGTAAAAAAAATAATACATAGACAACTGGTCGACCTCATTAGAAATAAAAACCCAAAAGATTAGATACACAAACAAACAAACACATAAATGTGGAGAGAAAGGCAGTGCGCGCAGGAGCAAAGGTAAACAGCAGACAGACCTGAATACTTATCTTTACAGGGTGGACCTCAGAACTTTGTTCAGTTTGTCTCGGTGACGGATAATGGAAGGAAGGGCAGGCAACTGGTCGACTTCATTTAAATAAACAAATTAAAAATAAGATAAACTCTCAGGAATAGATAAATAATAACAAAAAAATTGTAAAGTGGAGAAAGCGAGAGCGCGCGAATGCACTCAAGCAAACACAAACAGCACAGCACGATGCGTATTTTTTTTAAAAATTGACAAAATAAATCAAAAATAAATCAAAAATAAAAATAAGTGGAAAAGGCGAGAGTTCGCGAGCACACAGGAGCAAAGACAAGCAGCGCAGCTTGATGCGTAGTAAAAAAAATAATAAATAGACAACTGGTCGACCTCATTAGAAATAAAAACCGAAAGGATTAGATAGACAAACAAACAAACACATATATGTGGAGAGAAGGGCAGTGCGGGCAGGAGCAAAGGTAAACAGCAGAGAGACCTGAATCCTTATCTTTACAAGGTCGACCTCAGAACTTTGTTCAGTTTGTCTCGGTGACGGATAATGGAAGGAAGGGCAGGCAACTGGTCGACTTAATTTAAATAAACAAATAAAAAATAAGATAAACTCTCAGGAATAGATAAATAATAACAAAAAATTGTAAAGTGGAGAAAGCGAGAGCGCGCGAATGCACTCAAGCAAACACAAACAGCACAGCACGATGCGTATTTTTTTTTAAAATTGACAAAATAAATCAAAAATGAAACAAAAATAAAAATAAGTGGAAACGGCGAGAGTGCGCGAGCACACAGGAGAAAAGACAAGCAGCGCAGCTTGGTGCGTAGTAAAAAAAATAATAAATAGACAACTGGTCGACCTCATTAGAAATAAAAACCCAAAAGATTAGATAGACAAACAAACAAACACATAAATGTGGAGAGAAGGGCAGTGCGCGCAGGAGCAAAGGTAAACAGCAGGCAGACCTGAATCCTTATCTTTACAAGGTCGACCTCAGAACTTTGTTCAGTTTGTCTCGGTGACGGATAATGGATGGAAGGGCAGGCAACTGGTCGACTTCATTTAAATACACAAATAAAAAATAAGATAAACTCTCAGGAATAGATAAATAATAACAAAAAAATTGTAAAGTGGAGAAAGCGAGAGCGCGCGAATGCACTCAAGCAAACACAAACAGCACAGCACGATGCGTATTTTTTTTAAATTGACAAAATAAATAAAAAATAAATCATAAATAAAAATAAGTGGAAAAGGCGAGAGTGCGCGAGCACACAGGAGGAAAGACAAGCAGCGCAGCTTGATGCGTAGTAAAAAAAATAATAAATAGACAACTGGTCGACCTCATTAGATATAAAAACTCAAAAGATTAGATAGACAAACAAACAAACACATAAATGTGGAGAGAAGGGCAGTGCGCGCAGGAGCAAAGGTAAACAGCAGACAGACCTGAATCCTTATCTTTACAAGGTCGACCTCAGAACTTTGTTCAGTTTGTCTCGGTGACGGATAATGGAAGGAAGGGCAGGCAACTGGTCGACTTCATTTAAATAAACAAATAAAAAATAAGATAAACTCTCAGGAATAGATAAATAATAACAAAAAAATTGTAAAGGGGAGAAAGCGAGAGCGCGCGAATGCACTCAAGCAAACAGAAAGAGCACAGCAGGATGCGTATTTTTTTTTAAAATTGACAAAATAAATCAAAAATAAATAAAAAATAAAATAAGTGGAAAAGGCGAGAGTGCGCGAGCACACAGGAGCAAAGTCAAGCAGCGCAGCTTGATGCGTAGTAAAAAAAATAATAAATAGACAACTGGTCGACCTCATTAGAAATAAAAACCCAAAAGATTAGATAGACAAACAATCAAACACATAAATGTGGAGAGAAGGGCAGTGCGCGCAGGAGCAAAGGTAAACAGCAGACAGACCTGAATCCTTATCTTTACAAGGTCGACCTCAGAACTTTGTTCAGTTTGTCTCGGTGACGGATAATGGAAGGAAGGGCAGGCAACTGGTCGACTTCATTTAAATAAACAAATAAAAAATAAGATAAACTCTCAGGAATAGATAAATAATAAAAAAAAATTGTAAAGTGGAGAAAGCGAGAGCGCGCGATTGCACTCAAGCAAACACAAACAGCACAGCACGATGCGTATTTTTTTTTTAAATTGACAAAATAAATCAAAAATAAATAAAAAATAAAATAAGTGGAAAAGGCGAGAGTGCGCGAGCACACAGGAGCAAACACAAGCACCGCAGCTTGATGCGTAGTAAAAAAAATAATAAATAGACAACTGGTCGACCTCATTAGAAATAAAAACCCAAAAGATTAGATAGACAAACAATCAAACACATAAATGTGGAGAGAAGGGCAGTGCGCGCAGGAGCAAAGGTAAACAGCAGACAGACCTGAATCCTTATCTTTACAAGGTCGACCTCAGAACTTTGTTCAGTTTGTCTCGGTGACGGATAATGGAAGGAAGGGCAGGCAACTGGTCGACTTCATTTAAATAAACAAATAAAAAATAAGATAAACTCTCAGGAATAGATAAATAATAACAAAAAAATTGTAAAGTGGAGAAAGCGAGAGCGCGCGATTGCACCCAAGCAAACACAAACAGCACAGCACGATGCGTATTTTTTTTTAAAATTGACAAAATAAATCAAAAATAAAAATAAGTGGAAAAGGCGAGAGTGCGCGAGCACACAGGAGCAAAGACAAGCAGCGTAGCTTGATGCGTAGTAAAAAAAATAATACATAGACAACTGGTCGACCTCATTAGAAATAAAAACCCAAAAGATTAGATACACAAACAAACAAACACATAAATGTGGAGAGAAGGGCAGTGCGCGCAGGAGCAAAGGTAAACAGCAGACAGACCTGAATCCTTATCTTTACAAGGTCGACCTCAGAACTTTGTTCAGTTTGTCTCGGTGACGGATAATGGAAGGAAGGGCAGGCAACTGGTCGACTTCATTTAAATAAACAAATTAAAAATAAGATAAACTCTCAGGAATAGATAAATAATAACAAAAAAATTGTAAAGTGGAGAAAGCGAGAGCGCGCGAATGCACTCAAGCAAACACAAACAGCACAGCACGATGCGTATTTTTTTTAAAAATTGACAAAATAAATCAAAAATAAATCAAAAATAAAAATAAGTGGAAAAGGCGAGAGTTCGCGAGCACACAGGAGCAAAGACAAGCAGCGCAGCTTGATGCGTAGTAAAAAAAATAATAAATAGACAACTGGTCGACCTCATTAGAAATAAAAACCGAAAAGATTAGATAGACAAACAAACAAACACATAAATGTGGAGAGAAGGGCAGTGCGCGCAGGAGCAAAGGTAAACAGCAGACAGACCTGAATCCTTATCTTTACAAGGTCGACCTCAGAACTTTGTTCAGTTTGTCTCGGTGACGGATAATGGAAGGAAGGGCAGGCAACTGGTCGACTTCATTTAAATAAACAAATAAAAAATAAGATAAACTCTCAGGAATAGATAAATAATAACAAAAAAAATTGTAAAGTGGATAAAACGAGAACGCGCGAATGCACTCAAGCAAACACAAACAGCACAGCACGATGCGTATTTTTTTTTTAAATTGACAAAATAAATCAAAAATAAATCAAAAATAAAAATAAGTGGAAAAGGCGAGAGTGCGCGAGCACACAGGAGCAAAGACAAGCAGCGCAGCTTGATGCGTAGTAAAAAAAATAATAAATAGACAACTGGTCGACCTCATTAGAAATAAAACCCAAAAGATTAGATAGACAAACAAACAAACACATAAATGTGGAGAGAAGGGCAGTATGCGCAGGAGCAAAGGTAAACAGCAGACAGACCTGAATCCTTATCTTTACAAGGTCGAACTCAGAACTTTGTTCAGTTTGTCTCAGTGACGGATAATGGAAGGAAGGGCAGGCAACTGGTCGACTTCATTTAAATAAACAAATAAAAAATAAGATAAACTCTCAGGAATAGATAAATAATAACAAAAAAATTGTAAAGTGGAGAAAGCGAGAGCTCGCGAATGCACTCAAGCAAACACAAACAGCACAGCACGATGCGAATTTTTTTTAAAAATTGACAAAATAAATCAAAAATAAATCAAAAATAAAAATAAGTGGAAAAGGCGAGAGTGAGCGAGCACACAGGAGCAAAGACAAGCAGCGCAGCTTGACGCATAGTAAAAAAAATAATAAATAGACAACTGGTCGACCTCATTAGAAATAAAAACCGAAAAGATTAGATAGACAAACAAACAAACACATAAATGTGGAGAGAAGGGCAGTGCGAGCAGGAGCAAAGGTAAATAGCAGACAGACCTGTATCCTTATCTTTACAAGGTCGACCTAAGAACTTTGTTCAGTTTGTCTCGGTGACGGATAATGGAAGGAAGGGCAGGCAACTGGTCGACTTCATTTAAATAAACAAATAAAAAATAAGATAAACTCTCAGTAATAGATAAATAATACCAAAAAAATTGTAAAGTGGAGAAAGCGAGAGCGCGCGAATGCACTCAAGCAAACACAAACAGCACAGCACGATTCGTATTTTTTTTAAATTGACAAAATAAATCAAAAATAAATAAAAATAAAAATAAGTGGAAAAGGCGAGAGTGCGTGAGCACACAGGAGCAAAGACAAGCAGCGCAGCTTGATGCGTAGTAAAAAAAATAATAAATAGAAAACTGGTCGACCTCATTAGAAATAAAAACCCAAAAGATTAGATAGACAAACAAACAAACACATAATTGTGGAGAGAAGGGCAGTGCGCGCAGGAGCAAAGGTAAACAGCAGACAGACCTGAATCCTTATCTTTACAAGGTCGACCTCAAAACTTTGTTCAGTTTGTCTCGGTGACGGATAATGGAAGGAAGGGCAGGCAACTGGTCGACTTCATTTAAATAAACAAATAAAAAATAAGATAAAATCTCAGGAATAGATAAATAATAACAAAAAAATTGTAAGTGGAGAAAGCGAGAGCGCGCGAATGCACTCAAGCAAACACAAACAGCACAGCACGATGCGTACTTTTTTTTTAAAATTGACAAAATAAATCAAAAATAAAAATAAGTGGAAAAGGCGAGAGGGCGCGAGCACACAGGAGCAAAGACAAGCAGCGCAGCTTGATGCGTAGTAAAAAAAATAATAAATAGACAACTGGTCGACCTCATTAGAAATAAAAACCCAAAAGATTAGATAGACAAACAAACAAACACATAAATGTGGAGAGAAGGGCAGTGCGTGCAGGAACAAAGGTAAACAGCAGACAGACCTGAATCCTTATCTTTACAAGGTCGACCTCAGAACTTTGTTCAGTTTTTCTCGGTGACGGATAATGGAAGAAAGGGCAGGCAACTGGTCGACTTAATTTAAATAAACAAATAAAAATAAGATAAACTCTCAGGAATAGGTAAGTAATAACAAAAAAATTGTAAAGTGGAGAAAGCGGGAGCGCGCGAATGCACTCAAGCAAACACAAACAGCACAGCACGATGCGTATTTTTTTTTTAAATTGACAAAATAAATCAAAAATAAATCAAAAATAAAAATAAGGGGAAAAGGCGAGAGTGCGCGAGCACACAGGAGCAAAGACAAGCAGCGCAGCTTGATGCGTAGTAAAAAAAAAATAAATAGACAACTGGTCGACCTCATTAGAAATAAAAACCCAAAAGATTAGATAGAAAAACAAACACATAAATATGGAGAGAAGGGCAGTGCGCGCAGGAGCAAAGGTAAACAGCAGACAGACCTGAATCCTTATCTTTACAAGGTCGACCTCAGAACTTTGTTCAGTTTGTCTCGGTGACGGATAATGGAAGGAAGGGCAGGCAACTGGTCGACTTCATTTAAATAAACAAATAAAAAATAAGATAAACTCTCAGGAATAGACAAATAATAACAAAAAAATTGTAAAGTGGAGAAAGCGAGAGTGCGCGAATGCACTCAATCGAACACAAACAGCACAGCACGATGCGTATTTTTTTTTAATAGACAAAATAAATCAATAATAAAAATAAGTGGAAAAGGCGAGAGTGCGCGAGCACACAGGAGCAAAGACAAGCAGCGCAGCTTGATGCGTAGTAAAAAAAATAATAAATAGACAACTGGTCGACCTCATTAGAAATAAAAACCCAAAAGATTAGATAGACAAACAAACAAACACATAATTGTGGAGAGAAGGGCAGTGCGCGCAGGAGCAAAGGGAAACAGCAGACAGACCTGAATCCTTATCTTTACAAGGTCGACCTCAGAACTTTGTTCAGTTTGTCTCGGTGACGGATAATGGAAGGAAGGGCAGGCAACTGGTCGACTTCATTTAAATAAACAAATAAAAAATAAGATAAACTCTCAGGAATAGATAAATAATAACAAAAAAATTGTAAAGTGGAGAAAGCGAGAGAGCGCGAATGCACTCAAGCAAACACAAAAAGCACAGCACGATGCGTATTTTTTTTTAATTGACAAAATAAATCAAAAATAAATCAAAAATAAAAATAAGTGGAAAAGGCGAGAGTGCGCGAGCACACAGGAGCAAAGAGAAGCAGCGCAGCTTGATGCGTAGTAAAAAAAATAATAAATAGACAACTGGTCGACCTCATTAGAAGTTAAAACCCAAAAGATTAGATAGACAAACAAACAAACACAGAAATGTGGAGAGAAGGGCAGTGCGCGCAGAAGCAAAGGTAAACAGCAGACAGACCTGAATCCTTATCTTTACAAGGTCGACCTCAGAACTTTGTTCAGTTTGTCTCGGTGACGGATAATGGAAGGAAGGGCAGGCAACTGGTCGACTTCATTTAAATAAACAAATAAAAAATAAGATAAACTCTCAGGAATAGATAAATAATAACAAAAAAAATTGTAAAGTGGAGAAAGCGAGAGCGCGTGAATGCACTCAAGCAAACACAAAAACACAGCACGATGCGTATTTTTTTTTAAATTGACAAAATAAATCAAAAATAAATCAAAAATAAAAATAAGGGGAAAAGGCGAGAATGCGCGAGCACACAGGAGCAAAGACAAGCAGCGCAGCTTGATGCGTAGTAAAAAAAAAAATAAATAGACAAGTGGTCGACCTCATTAGAAATAAAAACCCAAAAGATTAGATAGACAAACAAACAAACACATAAATATGGATTGAAGGGCAGTGCGCGCAGGAGCAAAGGTAAACAGCAGACAGACCTGAATCCTTATCTTTACAAGGTCGACCTCAGAACTTTGTTCAGTTTGTCTCGGTGACGGATAATGGAAGGAAGGGCAGGCAACTGGTCGACTTCATTTAAATAAACAAATAAAAAATAAGATAAACTCTCAGGAATAGACAAATAATAACAAAAAAATTGTAAAGTGGAGAAAGCGAGAGTGCGCGAATGCACTCAAGCAAACACAAACAGCACAGCACGATTCGTATTTTTTTTAAATTGACAAAATAAATCAAAAATAAATAAAAATAAAAATAAGTGGAAAAGGCGAGAGTGCGCGAGCACACAGGAGCAAAGACAAGCAGCGCAGCTTGATGCGTAGTAAAAAAAATAATAAATAGACAACTGGTCGACCTCATTAGAAATAAAAACCCAAAAGATTAGATAGACAAACAAACAAACACATAATTGTGGAGAGAAGGGCAGTGCGTGCAGGGGCAAAGGTAAACAGCAGACAGACCTGAATACTTATCTTTACAAGGTCGACCTCAGAACTTTGTTCAGTTTGTCTCGGTGACGGATAATGGAAGGAAGGGCAGGCAACTGGTCGACTTCATTTAAATAAACAAATAAAAAATAAGATAAACTCTCAGGAATAGATAAATAATAACAAAAAAATTTTAAAGTGGAGAAAGCGAGAGCGCCCGAATGCACTCAAGCAAACACAAAAAGCACAGCACGATGCGTATTTTTTTTAAATTGACAAAATAAATCAAAAATAAATCAAAAATAAAAATAAGTGGAAAAGGCGAGAGTGCGCGAGCACACAGGAGCAAAGACAAGCAGCGCAGCTTGATGCGTAGTAAAAAAAATAATAAATAGACAACTGGTAGACCTCATTAGAAATAAAAACCCAAAAGATTAGATAGACAAACAAACAAACACATAAATGTCGAGAGAAGGGCAGTGCGCGCAGGAGCAAAGGGAAACAGCAGACAGACCTGAATCCTTATCTTTACAAGGTCGACTTCAGAACTTTGTTCAGTTTGTCTCGGTGACGGATAATGGAAGGAAGGGCAGGCAACTGGTCGACTTCATTTAAATAAACAAATAAAAAATAAGATAAACTCTCAGGAATAGATAAATAATAACAAAAAAATTGTAAAGTGGAGAAAGCGAGAGCGCGCGAATGCACTCAAGCAAACACAAACAGCACAGCACGATGCGTATTTTTTTTAAATTGACAAAATAAATCAAAAATAAATCAAAAATAAAAATAAGTGGAAAAGGCGAGAGTGCGCGAGCACACAGGAGCAAAGACAAGCAGCGCAGCTTGATGCGTAGTAAAAAAAATAATAAATAGACAACTGGTCGACCTCATTAGAAATAAAAACCCAAAAGATTAGATAGACAAACAAACAAACACATAAATGTGGAGAGAAGGGCAGTGCGCGCAGGAGCAAAGGTAAACAGCAGACGGACCTGAATCCTTATCTTTACAAGGTCGACCTCAGAACTTTGTTCAGTTTGTCTCGGTGACGGATAATGGAAGGAAGGGCAGGCAACTGGTCGACTTCATTTAAATAAACAAATAAAAAATAAGATAAACTCTCAGGAATAGATAAATAATAACAAAAAAATTGTAAAGTGGAGAAAGCGGGAGCGCGCGAAAGCACTCAAGCAAACACAAACAGCACAGCACGATGCGTATTTTTTTTTAAAATTTACAAAATAAATAAAAAATAAATCAAAAATAAAAATAAGTGGAAAAGGCGAGAGTGAGCGAGCACACAGGAGCAAAGACAAGAAGCGCAGCTTGATGCGTAGTAAAAAAAATGATAAATAGACAACTGGTCGACCTCATTAGAAATAAAAACCCAAAAGATTAGATAGACAAACAAACAAACACATAAATGTCGAGAGATGGGCAGTGCGCGCAGGAGCAAAGGTAAACAGCAGACAGACCTGAATCCTTATCTTTACAAGGTCGACTTCAGAACTTTGTTCAGTTTGTCTCGGTGACGGATAATGGAAGGAAGGGCAGGCAACTGGTCGACTTCATTTAAATAAACAAATAAAAAATAAGATAAACTCTCAGGAATAGATAAATAATAACCAAAAAATTGTAAAGTGGAGAAAGCGAGAGCGCGCGAATGCACTCAAGCAAACACAAACAGCACAGCACGATGCGTATTTTTTTTTAAATTGACAAAATAAATAAAAAATAAATCAAAAATAAAAATAAGTGGAAAAGGCGAGAGTGCGCGAGCACACAGGAGCAAAGACAAGCAGCGCAGCTTGATGCGTAGTAAAAAAAATAATAAATAGACAACTGGTCGAACTCATTAGAAATAAAAACCCAAAAGATTAGATAGACAAACAAACAAACACATAAATGTGGAGAGAAGGGCAGTGCGCGCAGGAGCAAAGGTAAACAGCAGACGGACCTGAATCCTTATCTTTACAAGGTCGACCTCAGAACTTTGTTCAGTTTGTCTCGGTGACGGATAATGGAAGGAAGGGCAGGCAACTGGTCGACTTCATTTAAATAAACAAATAAAAAATAAGATAAACTCTCAGGAATAGATAAATAATAACAAAAAAATTGTAAAGTGGAGAAAGCGAGAGCGCGCGAAAGCACTCAAGCAAACACAAACAGCACAGCACTATGCGTATTTTTTTTTAAAATTTACAAAATAAATAAAAAATAAATAAAAATAAAAATAAGTGGAAAAGGCGAGAGTGAGCGAGCACACAGGTGCAAAGACAAGAAGCGCAGCTTGATGCGTAGTAAAAAAAATAATAAATAGACAACTGGTCGACTTCATTAGAAATAAAAACCCAAAAGATTAGATAGACAAACAAACAAACACATAAATGTGGAGAGAAGGGCAGTGCGCGCAGGAGCAAAGGTAAACAGCAGACAGACCTGAATCCTTATCTTTACAACGTCGACCTCAGAACTTTGTTCAGTTTGTCTCCGTGACGGAAAATGGAAGGAAGGGCAGGCAACTGGTCGACTTCATTTAAATAAACAAATAAAAAATAAGATAAACTCTCAGGAATAGATAAATAATAACAAAAACATTGTAAAGTGGAGAAAGCGAGAGCGCGCGAATGCACTCAAGCAAACACAAACAGCACAGCACGATGCGTATTTTTTTTAAATTGACAAAATAAATCAAAAATAAATCAAAAATAAAAATAAGTGGAAAAGGCGAGAGTGCGCGAGCACACAGGAGCAAAGACAAGCAGCGCAGCTTGATGCGTAGTAAAAAAAAATAATAAATAGACAACTGGTCGACCTCATTAGAAATAAAAACCCAAAAGATTAGATAGACAAACAAACAAACACATAAATGTGGAGAGAAGGGCAGTGCGCACAGGAGCAAAGGTAAACAGCAGACAGACCTGAATCCTTATCTTTACAAGGTCGACCTCAGAACTTTGTTCAGTTTGTCTCGGTGACGGATAATGGAAGGAAGGGCAGGCAACTGGTCGACTTCATTTAAATAAACAAATAAAAAATAAGATAAACTCTCAGGAATAGATAAATAATAACAAAAAAATTGTAAAGTGGAGAAAGCGAGAGCGCGCGAATGCACTCAAGCAAACACAAACAGCACAGGACGATGAGTATTTTTTTTTAAATTGACAAAATAAATAAAAAATAAATCAAAAATAAAAATAAGTGGAAAAGGCGAGAGTGCGCGAGCACACAGGAGCAAAGACAAGAAGCGCAGCTTGATGAGTAGTAAAAAAAATAATAAATAGACAACTGGTCGACCTCATTAGAAATAAAAACCCAAAAGGTTAGATAGACAAACAAACAAACACATAATTGTGGAGAGAAGGGCAGTGCGCGCAGGAGCAAAGGTA
This sequence comes from Perognathus longimembris pacificus, assembly GCF_023159225.1. Classification (NCBI taxonomy): domain Eukaryota; kingdom Metazoa; phylum Chordata; class Mammalia; order Rodentia; family Heteromyidae; genus Perognathus; species Perognathus longimembris. Next base: position 13,124 of record NW_025958307.1, on the reverse strand, counting down.
AACAGCAGACAGACCTGAATCCTTATCTTTACAAGGTCGACCTCAGAACTTTGTTCAGTTTGTCTCGGTGACGGATAATGGAAGGAAGGGCAGGCAACTGGTCGACTTCATTTAAATAAACAAATAAAAAATAAGATAAACTCTCAGGAATAGACAAATAATAACAAAAAAATTGTAAAGTGGAGAAAGCGAGAGTGCGCGAATGCACTCAAGCGAACACAAACAGCACAGCACGATGCGTACTTTTTTTTTAAAATTGACAAAATAAATCAAAAATAAAAATAAGTGGAAAAGGCGAGAGGGCGCGAGCACACAGGAGCAAAGACAAGCAGCGCAGCTTGATGCGTAGTAAAAAAAATAATAAATAGACAACTGGTCGACCTCATTAGAAATAAAAACCCAAAAGATTAGATAGACAAACAAACAAACACATAAATGTGGAGAGAAGGGCAGTGCGTGCAGGAACAAAGGTAAACAGCAGACAGACCTGAATCCTTATCTTTACAAGGTCGACCTCAGAACTTTGTTCAGTTTTTCTCGGTGACGGATAATGGAAGAAAGGGCAGGCAACTGGTCGACTTAATTTAAATAAACAAATAAAAATAAGATAAACTCTCAGGAATAGGTAAGTAATAACAAAAAAATTGTAAAGTGGAGAAAGCGGGAGCGCGCGAATGCACTCAAGCAAACACAAACAGCACAGCACGATGCGTATTTTTTTTTAAATTGACAAAATAAATCAAAAATAAATCAAAAATAAAAATAAGGGGAAAAGGCGAGAGTGCGCGAGCACACAGGAGCAAAGACAAGCAGCGCAGCTTGATGCGTAGTAAAAAAAAAATAAATAGACAACTGGTCGACCTCATTAGAAATAAAAACCCAAAAGATTAGATAGAAAAACAAACACATAAATATGGAGAGAAGGGCAGTGCGCGCAGGAGCAAAGGTAAACAGCAGACAGACCTGAATCCTTATCTTTACAAGGTCGACCTCAGAACTTTGTTCAGTTTGTCTCGGTGACGGATAATGGAAGGAAGGGCAGGCAACTGGTCGACTTCATTTAAATAAACAAATAAAAAATAAGATAAACTCTCAGGAATAGACAAATAATAACAAAAAAATTGTAAAGTGGAGAAAGCGAGAGTGCGCGAATGCACTCAATCGAACACAAACAGCACAGCACGATGCGTATTTTTTTTTAATAGACAAAATAAATCAATAATAAAAATAAGTGGAAAAGGCGAGAGTGCGCGAGCACACAGGAGCAAAGACAAGCAGCGCAGCTTGATGCGTAGTAAAAAAAATAATAAATAGACAACTGGTCGACCTCATTAGAAATAAAAACCCAAAAGATTAGATAGACAAACAAACAAACACATAATTGTGGAGAGAAGGGCAGTGCGCGCAGGAGCAAAGGGAAACAGCAGACAGACCTGAATCCTTATCTTTACAAGGTCGACCTCAGAACTTTGTTCAGTTTGTCTCGGTGACGGATAATGGAAGGAAGGGCAGGCAACTGGTCGACTTCATTTAAATAAACAAATAAAAAATAAGATAAACTCTCAGGAATAGATAAATAATAACAAAAAAATTGTAAAGTGGAGAAAGCGAGAGAGCGCGAATGCACTCAAGCAAACACAAAAAGCACAGCACGATGCGTATTTTTTTTTAATTGACAAAATAAATCAAAAATAAATCAAAAATAAAAATAAGTGGAAAAGGCGAGAGTGCGCGAGCACACAGGAGCAAAGAGAAGCAGCGCAGCTTGATGCGTAGTAAAAAAAATAATAAATAGACAACTGGTCGACCTCATTAGAAGTTAAAACCCAAAAGATTAGATAGACAAACAAACAAACACAGAAATGTGGAGAGAAGGGCAGTGCGCGCAGAAGCAAAGGTAAACAGCAGACAGACCTGAATCCTTATCTTTACAAGGTCGACCTCAGAACTTTGTTCAGTTTGTCTCGGTGACGGATAATGGAAGGAAGGGCAGGCAACTGGTCGACTTCATTTAAATAAACAAATAAAAAATAAGATAAACTCTCAGGAATAGATAAATAATAACAAAAAAAATTGTAAAGTGGAGAAAGCGAGAGCGCGTGAATGCACTCAAGCAAACACAAAAACACAGCACGATGCGTATTTTTTTTTAAATTGACAAAATAAATCAAAAATAAATCAAAAATAAAAATAAGGGGAAAAGGCGAGAATGCGCGAGCACACAGGAGCAAAGACAAGCAGCGCAGCTTGATGCGTAGTAAAAAAAAAAATAAATAGACAAGTGGTCGACCTCATTAGAAATAAAAACCCAAAAGATTAGATAGACAAACAAACAAACACATAAATATGGATTGAAGGGCAGTGCGCGCAGGAGCAAAGGTAAACAGCAGACAGACCTGAATCCTTATCTTTACAAGGTCGACCTCAGAACTTTGTTCAGTTTGTCTCGGTGACGGATAATGGAAGGAAGGGCAGGCAACTGGTCGACTTCATTTAAATAAACAAATAAAAAATAAGATAAACTCTCAGGAATAGACAAATAATAACAAAAAAATTGTAAAGTGGAGAAAGCGAGAGTGCGCGAATGCACTCAAGCAAACACAAACAGCACAGCACGATTCGTATTTTTTTTAAATTGACAAAATAAATCAAAAATAAATAAAAATAAAAATAAGTGGAAAAGGCGAGAGTGCGCGAGCACACAGGAGCAAAGACAAGCAGCGCAGCTTGATGCGTAGTAAAAAAAATAATAAATAGACAACTGGTCGACCTCATTAGAAATAAAAACCCAAAAGATTAGATAGACAAACAAACAAACACATAATTGTGGAGAGAAGGGCAGTGCGTGCAGGGGCAAAGGTAAACAGCAGACAGACCTGAATACTTATCTTTACAAGGTCGACCTCAGAACTTTGTTCAGTTTGTCTCGGTGACGGATAATGGAAGGAAGGGCAGGCAACTGGTCGACTTCATTTAAATAAACAAATAAAAAATAAGATAAACTCTCAGGAATAGATAAATAATAACAAAAAAATTTTAAAGTGGAGAAAGCGAGAGCGCCCGAATGCACTCAAGCAAACACAAAAAGCACAGCACGATGCGTATTTTTTTTAAATTGACAAAATAAATCAAAAATAAATCAAAAATAAAAATAAGTGGAAAAGGCGAGAGTGCGCGAGCACACAGGAGCAAAGACAAGCAGCGCAGCTTGATGCGTAGTAAAAAAAATAATAAATAGACAACTGGTAGACCTCATTAGAAATAAAAACCCAAAAGATTAGATAGACAAACAAACAAACACATAAATGTCGAGAGAAGGGCAGTGCGCGCAGGAGCAAAGGGAAACAGCAGACAGACCTGAATCCTTATCTTTACAAGGTCGACTTCAGAACTTTGTTCAGTTTGTCTCGGTGACGGATAATGGAAGGAAGGGCAGGCAACTGGTCGACTTCATTTAAATAAACAAATAAAAAATAAGATAAACTCTCAGGAATAGATAAATAATAACAAAAAAATTGTAAAGTGGAGAAAGCGAGAGCGCGCGAATGCACTCAAGCAAACACAAACAGCACAGCACGATGCGTATTTTTTTTAAATTGACAAAATAAATCAAAAATAAATCAAAAATAAAAATAAGTGGAAAAGGCGAGAGTGCGCGAGCACACAGGAGCAAAGACAAGCAGCGCAGCTTGATGCGTAGTAAAAAAAATAATAAATAGACAACTGGTCGACCTCATTAGAAATAAAAACCCAAAAGATTAGATAGACAAACAAACAAACACATAAATGTGGAGAGAAGGGCAGTGCGCGCAGGAGCAAAGGTAAACAGCAGACGGACCTGAATCCTTATCTTTACAAGGTCGACCTCAGAACTTTGTTCAGTTTGTCTCGGTGACGGATAATGGAAGGAAGGGCAGGCAACTGGTCGACTTCATTTAAATAAACAAATAAAAAATAAGATAAACTCTCAGGAATAGATAAATAATAACAAAAAAATTGTAAAGTGGAGAAAGCGGGGAGCGCGCGAAAGCACTCAAGCAAACACAAACAGCACAGCACGATGCGTATTTTTTTTTAAAATTTACAAAATAAATAAAAAATAAATCAAAAATAAAAATAAGTGGAAAAGGCGAGAGTGAGCGAGCACACAGGAGCAAAGACAAGAAGCGCAGCTTGATGCGTAGTAAAAAAAATGATAAATAGACAACTGGTCGACCTCATTAGAAATAAAAACCCAAAAGATTAGATAGACAAACAAACAAACACATAAATGTCGAGAGATGGGCAGTGCGCGCAGGAGCAAAGGTAAACAGCAGACAGACCTGAATCCTTATCTTTACAAGGTCGACTTCAGAACTTTGTTCAGTTTGTCTCGGTGACGGATAATGGAAGGAAGGGCAGGCAACTGGTCGACTTCATTTAAATAAACAAATAAAAAATAAGATAAACTCTCAGGAATAGATAAATAATAACCAAAAAATTGTAAAGTGGAGAAAGCGAGAGCGCGCGAATGCACTCAAGCAAACACAAACAGCACAGCACGATGCGTATTTTTTTTTAAATTGACAAAATAAATAAAAAATAAATCAAAAATAAAAATAAGTGGAAAAGGCGAGAGTGCGCGAGCACACAGGAGCAAAGACAAGCAGCGCAGCTTGATGCGTAGTAAAAAAAATAATAAATAGACAACTGGTCGAACTCATTAGAAATAAAAACCCAAAAGATTAGATAGACAAACAAACAAACACATAAATGTGGAGAGAAGGGCAGTGCGCGCAGGAGCAAAGGTAAACAGCAGACGGACCTGAATCCTTATCTTTACAAGGTCGACCTCAGAATTTTGTTCAGTTTGTCTCGGTGACGGATAATGGAAGGAAGGGCAGGCAACTGGTCGACTTCATTTAAATAAACAAATAAAAAATAAGATAAACTCTCAGGAATAGATAAATAATAACAAAAAAATTGTAAAGTGGAGAAAGCGAGAGCGCGCGAAAGCACTCAAGCAAACACAAACAGCACAGCACTATGCGTATTTTTTTTTAAAATTTACAAAATAAATAAAAAATAAATAAAAATAAAAATAAGTGGAAAAGGCGAGAGTGAGCGAGCACACAGGTGCAAAGACAAGAAGCGCAGCTTGATGCGTAGTAAAAAAAATAATAAATAGACAACTGGTCGACTTCATTAGAAATAAAAACCCAAAAGATTAGATAGACAAACAAACAAACACATAAATGTGGAGAGAAGGGCAGTGCGCGCAGGAGCAAAGGTAAACAGCAGACAGACCTGAATCCTTATCTTTACAACGTCGACCTCAGAACTTTGTTCAGTTTGTCTCCGTGACGGAAAATGGAAGGAAGGGCAGGCAACTGGTCGACTTCATTTAAATAAACAAATAAAAAATAAGATAAACTCTCAGGAATAGATAAATAATAACAAAAACATTGTAAAGTGGAGAAAGCGAGAGCGCGCGAATGCACTCAAGCAAACACAAACAGCACAGCACGATGCGTATTTTTTTTAAATTGACAAAATAAATCAAAAATAAATCAAAAATAAAAATAAGTGGAAAAGGCGAGAGTGCGCGAGCACACAGGAGCAAAGACAAGCAGCGCAGCTTGATGCGTAGTAAAAAAAAATAATAAATAGACAACTGGTCGACCTCATTAGAAATAAAAACCCAAAAGATTAGATAGACAAACAAACAAACACATAAATGTGGAGAGAAGGGCAGTGCGCACAGGAGCAAAGGTAAACAGCAGACAGACCTGAATCCTTATCTTTACAAGGTCGACCTCAGAACTTTGTTCAGTTTGTCTCGGTGACGGATAATGGAAGGAAGGGCAGGCAACTGGTCGACTTCATTTAAATAAACAAATAAAAAATAAGATAAACTCTCAGGAATAGATAAATAATAACAAAAAAATTGTAAAGTGGAGAAAGCGAGAGCGCGCGAATGCACTCAAGCAAACACAAACAGCACAGGACGATGAGTATTTTTTTTTAAATTGACAAAATAAATAAAAAATAAATCAAAAATAAAATAAGTGGAAAAGGCGAGAGTGCGCGAGCACACAGGAGCAAAGACAAGAAGCGCAGCTTGATGAGTAGTAAAAAAAATAATAAATAGACAACTGGTCGACCTCATTAGAAATAAAAACCCAAAAGGTTAGATAGACAAACAAACAAACACATAATTGTGGAGAGAAGGGCAGTGCGCGCAGGAGCAAAGGTAAACAGCAGACAGACCTGAATCCTTATCTTTACAAGGTCGACCTCAGAACTTTGTTCAGTTTGTCTCGGTGACGGATAATGGAAGGAAGGGCAGGCAACTGGTCGACTTCATTTAAATAAACAAATAAAAAATAAGATAAACTCTCAGGAATAGACAAATAATAACAAAAAAATTGTAAAGTGGAGAAAGCGAGAGTGCGCGAATGCACTCAAGCGAACACAAACAGCACAGCACGATGCGTATTTTTTTTTAATAGACAAAATAAATCAATAATAAAAATAAGTGGAAAAGGCGAGAGGTGCGCGAGCACACAGGAGCAAAGACAAGCAGCGCAGCTTGATGCGTAGTAAAAAAATAATAAATAGACAACTGGTCGACCTCATTAGAAATAAAAACCCAAAAGATTAGATAGACAAACAAACAAACACATAATTGTGGAGAGAAGGGCAGTGCGCGCAGGAGCAAAGGGAAACAGCAGACAGACCTGAATCCTTATCTTTACAAGGTCGACCTCAGAACTTTGTTCAGTTTGTCTCGGTGACGGATAATGGAAGGAAGGGCAGGCAAACTGGTCGACTTCATTTAAATAAACAAATAAAAAATAAGATAAACTCTCAGGAATAGATAAATAATAACAAAAAAATTGTAAAGTGGAGAAAGCGAGAGAGCGCGAATGCACTCAAGCAAACACAAAAAGCACAGCACGATGCGTATTTTTTTTTAATTGACAAAATAAATCAAAAATAAATCAAAAATAAAAATAAGTGGAAAAGGCGAGAGTGCGCGAGCACACAGGAGCAAAGAGAAGCAGCGCAGCTTGATGCGTAGTAAAAAAAATAATAAATAGACAACTGGTCGACCTCATTAGAAGTTAAAACCCAAAAGATTAGATAGACAAACAAACAAACACATAAATGTGGAGAGAAGGGCAGTGCGCGCAGAAGCAAAGGTAAACAGCAGACAGACCTGAATCCTTATCTTTACAAGGTCGACCTCAGAAACTTTGTTCAGTTTGTCTCGGTGACGGATAATGGAAGGAAGGCCAGGCAACTGGTCGACTTCATTTAAATAAACAAATAAAAAATAAGATAAACTCTCAGGAATAGATAAATAATAACAAAAAAAATTGTAAAGTGGAGAAAGCGAGAGCGCCTGAATGCACTCAAGCAAACACAAAAAGCACAGCACGATGCGTATTTTTTTTTAAATTGACAAAATAAATCAAAAATAAATCAAAAATAAAATAAGGGGAAAAGGCGAGAATGCGCGAGCACACAGGAGCAAAGACAAGCAGCACAGCTTGATGCGTAGTAAAAAAAAAAATAAATAGACAACTGGTCGACCTCATTAGAAATAAAAACCCAAAAGATTAGATAGACAAACAAACAAACACATAAATATGGAGAGAAGGGCAGTGCGCGCAGGAGCAAAGGTAAACAGCAGACAGACCTGAATCCTTATCTTTACAAGGTCGACCTCAGAACTTTGTTCAGTTTGTCTCGGTGACGGATAATGGAAGGAAGGGCAGGCAACTGGTCGACTTCATTTAAATAAACAAATAAAAAATAAGATAAACTCTCAGGAATAGACAAATAATAACAAAAAAATTGTAAAGTGGAGAAAGCGAGAGTGCGCGAATGCACTCAAGCAAACACAAACAGCACAGCACGATTCGTATTTTTTTTAAATTGACAAAATAAATCAAAAATAAATAAAAATAAAAATAAGTGGAAAAGGCGAGAGTGCGCGAGCACACAGGAGCAAAGACAAGCAGCGCAGCTTGATGCGTAGTAAAAAAAATAATAAATAGACAACTGGTCGACCTCATTAGAAATAAAAACCCAAAAGATTAGATAGACAAACAAACAAACACATAATTGTGGAGAGAAGGGCAGTGCGAGCAGGAGCAAAGGTAAACAGCAGACAGACCTGAATACTTATCTTTACAAGGTCGACCTCAGAACTTTGTTCAGTTTGTCTCGGTGACGGATAATGGAAGGAAGGGCAGGCAACTGGTCGACTTCATTTAAATAAACAAATAAAAAATAAGATAAACTCTCAGGAATAGATAAATAATAACAAAAAAATTTAAAGTGGAGAAAGCGAGAGCGCCCGAATGCACTCAAGCAAACACAAAAAGCACAGCACGATGCGTATTTTTTTAAATTGACAAAATAAATCAAAATAAATCAAAAATAAAAATAAGTGGAAAAGGCGAGAGTGCGCGAGCACACAGGAGCAAAGACAAGCAGCGCAGCTTGATGCGTAGTAAAAATAATAATAAATAGACAACTGGTCGACCTCATTAGAAATAAAAACCCAAAAGATTAGATAGACAAACAAACAAACACATAAATGTCGAGAGAAGGGCAGTGCGCGCAGGAGCAAAGGGAAACAGCAGACAGACCTGAATCCTTATCTTTACAAGGTCGACTTCAGAACTTTGTTCAGTTTGTCTCGGTGACGGATAATGGAAGGAAGGGCAGGCAACTGGTCGACTTCATTTAAATAAACAAATAAAAAATAAGATAAACTCTCAGGAATAGATAAATAATAACAAAAAAATTGTAAAGTGGAGAAAGCGAGAGCGCGCGAATGCACTCAAGCAAACACAAACAGCACAGCACGATGCGTATTTTTTTTAAATTGACAAAATAAATAAAAAATAAATCAAAAATAAAAATAAGTGGAAAAGGCGAGAGTGCGCGAGCACACAGGAGCAAAGACAAGCAGCGCAGCTTGATGCGTAGTAAAAAAAATAATAAATAGACAACTGGTCGACCTCATTAGAAATAAAAACCCAAAAGATTAGATAGACAAACAAACAAACACATAAATGTGGAGAGAAGGGCAGTGCGCGCAGGAGCAAAGGTAAACAGCAGACGGACCTGAATCCTTATCTTTACAAGGTCGACCTCAGAACTTTGTTCAGTTTGTCTCGGTGACGGATAATGGAAGGAAGGGCAGGCAACTGGTCGACTTCATTTAAATAAACAAATAAAAAATAAGATAAACTCTCAGGAATAGATAAATAATAACAAAAAAATTGTAAAGTGGAGAAAGCGAGAGCGCGCGAAAGCACTCAAGCAAACACAAACAGCACAGCACGATGCGTATTTTTTTTTAAAATTTACAAAATAAATAAAAAATAAATCAAAAATAAAAATAAGTGGAAAAGGCGAGAGTGAGCGAGCACACAGGAGCAAAGACAAGAAGCGCAGCTTGATGCGTAGTAAAAAAAATGATAAATAGACAACTGGTCGACCTCATTAGAAATAAAAACCCAAAAGATTAGATAGACAAACAAACAAACACATAAATGTCGAGAGATGGGCAGTGCGCGCAGGAGCAAAGGTAAACAGCAGACAGACCTGAATCCTTATCTTTACAAGGTCGACTTCAGAACTTTGTTCAGTTTGTCTCGGTGACGGATAATGGAAGGAAGGGCAGGCAACTGGTCGACTTCATTTAAATAAACAAATAAAAAAATAAGATAAACTCTCAGGAATAGATAAATAATAACCAAAAAATTGTAAGTGGAGAAAGCGAGAGCGCGCGAATGCACTCAAGCAAACACAAACAGCACAGCACGATGCGTATTTTTTTTTTAAATTGACAAAATAAATAAAAAATAAATCAAAAATAAAAATAAGTGGAAAAGGCGAGAGTGCGCGAGCACACAGGAGCAAAGACAAGCAGCGCAGCTTGATGCGTAGTAAAAAAAATAATAAATAGACAACTGGTCGAACTCATTAGAAATAAAAACCCAAAAGATTAGATAGACAAACAAACAAACACATAAATGTGGAGAGAAGGGCAGTGCGCGCAGGAGCAAAGGTAAACAGCAGACGGACCTGAATCCTTATCTTTACAAGGTCGACCTCAGAACTTTGTTCAGTTTGTCTCGGTGACGGATAATGGAAGGAAGGGCAGGCAACTGGTCGACTTCATTTAAATAAACAAATAAAAAATAAGATAAACTCTCAGGAATAGATAAATAATAACAAAAAAATTGTAAAGTGGAGAAAGCGAGAGCGCGCGAAAGCACTCAAGCAAACACAAACAGCACAGCACTATGCGTATTTTTTTTAAATTTACAAAATAAATAAAAAATAAATAAAAATAAAAATAAGTGGAAAAGGCGAGAGTGAGCGAGCACACAGGAGCAAAGACAAGAAGCGCAGCTTGATGCGTAGTAAAAAAAATAATAAATAGACAACTGGTCGACCTCATTAGAAATAAAAACCAAAAGATTAGATAGACAAACAAACAAACACATAAATGTCGAGAGATGGGCAGTGCGCGCAGGAGCAAAGGTAAACAGCAGACAGACCTGAATCCTTATCTTTACAAGGTCGACTTCAGAACTTTGTTCAGTTTGTCTCGGTGACGGATAATGGAAGGAAGGGCAGGCAACTGGTCGACTTCATTTAAATAAACAAATAAAAAATAAGATAAACTCTCAGGAATAGATAAATAATAACCAAAAAATTGTAAAGTGGAGAAAGCGAGAGCGCGCGAATGCACTCAAGCAAACACAAACAGCACAGCACGATGCGTATTTTTTTTAAAATGACAAAATAAATAAAAAATAAATCAAAAATAAAAATAAGTGGAAAAGGCGAGAGTGCGCGAGCACACAGGAGCAAAGACAAGCAGCGCAGCTTGATGCGTAGTAAAAAAAATAATAAATTGACAACTGGTCGAACTCATTAGAAATAAAAACCCAAAAGATTAGATAGACAAACAAACAAACACATAAATGTGGAGAGAAGGGCAGTGCGCGCAGGAGCAAAGGTAAACAGCAGACGGACCTGAATCCTTATCTTTACAAGGTCGACCTCAGAACTTTGTTCAGTTTGTCTCGGTGACGGATAATGGAAGGAAGGGCAGGCAACTGGTCGACTTCATTTAAATAAACAAATAAAAAATAAGATAAACTCTCAGGAATAGATAAATAATAACAAAAAAATTGTAAAGTGGAGAAAGCGAGAGCGCGCGAAAGCACTCAAGCAAACACAAACAGCACAGCACTATGCGTATTTTTTTTTAAAATTTACAAAATAAATAAAAAATAAATAAAATAAAAATAAGTGGAAAAGGCGAGAGTGAGCGAGCACACAGGAGCAAAGACAAGAAGCGCAGCTTGATGCGTAGTAAAAAAAATAATAAATAGACAACTGGTCGACCTCATTAGAAATAAAAACCCAAAAGATTAGATAGACAAACAAACAAACACATAAATGTGGAGAGAAGGGCAGTGCGCGCAGGAGCAAAGGTAAACAGCAGACAGACCTGAATCCTTATCTTTACAAGGTCGACCTCAGAACTTTGTTCAGTTTGTCTCGGTGACGGATAATGGAAGGAAGGGCAGGCAACTGGTCGACTTCATTTAAATAAACAAATAAAAAATAAGATAAACTCTCAGGAATAGATAAATTATAACAAAAAAATTGTAAAGTGGAGAAAGCGAGAGCGCGCGAATGCACTCAAGCAAACACAAACAGCACAGGACGATGAGTATTTTTTTTTAAATTGACAAAATAAATAAAAAATAAATCAAAAATAAAAATAAGTGGAAAAGGCGAGAGTGCGCGAGCACACAGGAGCAAAGACAAGAAGCGCAGCTTGATGAGTAGTAAAAAAAATAATAAATAGACAACTGGTCGACCTCATTAGAAATAAAAACCCAAAAGGTTAGATAGACAAACAAACAAACACATAAATGTCGAGAGAAGGGCAGTGCGCGCAGGAGCAAAGGGAAACAGCAGACAGACCTGAATCCTTATCTTTACAAGGTCAACCTCAGAACTTTGTTCAGTTTGTCTCGGTGACGGATAATGGAAGGAAGGGCAGGCAACTGGTCGACTTCATTTAAATAAACAAATAAAAAATAAGATAAACTCTCAGGAATAGATAAATAATAACAAAAAAATTGTAAAGTGGAGAAAGCGAGAGCGCGCGAATGCACTCAAGCAAACACAAACAGCACAGCACGATGCGTATTTTTTTTAAATTGACAAAATAAATAAAAAATAAATCAAAAATAAAAATAAGTGGAAAAGGCGAGAGTGCGCGAGCACACAGGAGCAAAGACAAGAAGCGCAGCTTGATGCGTAGTAAAAAAAATAATAAATAGACAACTGGTCGACCTCATTAGAAATAAAAACCCAAAAGATTAGATAGACAAACAAACAAACACATAAATGTGGAGAGAAGGGCAGTGCGCGCAGGAGCAAAGGTAAAGAGCAGACAGACCTGAATCCTTATCTTTACAAGGTCGACCTCAGAACTTTGTTCAGTTTGTCTCGGTGACGGAAAATGGAAGGAAGGGCAGGCAACTGGTCGACTTCATTTAAATAAACAAATAAAAAAAAAGATAAACTCTCAGGAATAGATAAATAATAACAAAAACATTGTAAAGTGGAGAAAGCGAGAGCGCGCGAATGCACTCAAGCAAACACAAACAGCACAGCACGATGCGTATTTTTTTTAAATTGACAAAATAAATCAAAAATAAATCAAAAATAAAAATAAGTGGAAAAGGCGAGAGTGCGCGAGCACACAGGAGCAAAGACAAGCAGCGCAGCTTGATGCGTAGTAAAAAAAATAATAAATAGACAACTGGTCGACCTCATTAGAAATAAAAACCCAAAAGATTAGATAGACAAACAAACAAACACATAAATGTGGAGAGAAGGGCAGTGCGTGCAGGAGCAAAGGTAAACAGCAGACAGACCTGAATCCTTATCTTTACAAGGTCGACCTCAGAACTTTGTTCAGTTTGTCTCGGTGACGGATAATGGAAGGAAGGGCAGGCAACTGGTCGACTTCATTTAAATAAACAAATAAAAAATAAGATAAACTCTCAGGAATAGATAAATAATAA
>NW_025958306.1:0-29622 GCF_023159225.1 Perognathus longimembris pacificus | reverse complement strand
GTCGACCAGTTGCTGCCCTTCCTTCCATTATCCGTCACCGAGACAAACTGAACAAAGTTCTGAGGTCGACCTTGTAAAGATAAGGATTCAGGTCTGTCTGCTGTTTACCTTTGCTCCTGCGCGCACTGCCCTGCTCTCCACATTTATGTGTTTGTTTGTTTGTCTATCTAATCTTTTGGGTTTTTATTCTAATGAGGTCGACCAGTTGTCTATTTATTATTTTTTTTACTACGCATCAAGCTGCGCTGATTGTCTTTGCTCCTGTGTGCTCGCGCACTCTCGCCTTTTCACTTATTTTTATTTTTGATTTATTTTTGATTTATTTTGTCAATTTAAAAAAAAAATACGCATCGTGCTGTGGTGTTTGTGTTTGCTTGAGTGCATTCGCGCGCTCTCGCTTTCGCCACTTTACAATATTTTTGTTATTATTTATCTTTTCCTGAGAGTTTATCTTATTTTTTATTTGTTTATTTAAAATGAAGTCGACCAGTTGCCTGCCCTTCCTTCCATTATCCGTCACCGAGACAAACTGAACAAAGTTCTGAGGTCGACCTTGTAAAGATAAGGATTCAGGTCTGTCTGCTGGTTACCTTTGCTCCTGCGCGCCCTGCCCTTCTCTCCACATTTATGTGTTTGTTTGTTTGTCTATCTAATCTTTTGGGTTTTTATTTCTAATGAGGTCGACCAGTTGTCTATTTATTATTTTTTTTACTACGCATCAAGCTGCGCTGCTTGTCTTTGCTCCTGTGTGCTCGCGCACTCTCGCCTTTTCCACTTATTTTTATTTTGATTTATTTTTGATTTCTTTTGTCAATTTTAAAAAAAAATACGCATCATGCTGTGCTGTTTGTGTTTGCTTGAGTGCATTTGCGCGCTCTGGCATTCTCCACTTTATAATTTTTTTTGTTATTATTTATCTATTTCTGAGAGTTTATCTTATTTTTTATTGTTTTTTAAATGAAGTCGACCAGTTGCCTGCCCTTCCTTCCATGATCCGTCACCGAGACAAACTGAACAAAGTTCTCAGGTCGACCTTGTAAAGATAAGGATTCAGGTCTGTCTTTTGTTTACCTTTGCTCCTGCGCGCACTGCCCATCTCCACATTTATGTGTTTGTTTGTTTGTCTATCTAATCTTTTGGGTTTTTATTTCTAATGAGGTCGACCAGTTGTCTATTATTATTTCTTTGGACTACACATCAAGCTGCGCTGCTTGTCTTTGCTCCTGTGTGCTCGCGCACTCTCGCCTTTTCCACTTATTTTTATTTTTGATTTATTTTGTCAATTTAAAAAAAAAATACGCACCGTGCTGTGCTCTTTGTGTTTGCTTGAGTGCATTCGCGCGCTCTCGCTTTCTCCACTTTACAATTTTTGTTATTATTTATCTATTCCTGAGAGTTTATCTTATTTTTTATTTGTTTATTTAATGAAGTCGACCAGTTGCCTGCCCTTCCTTCCATTATCCGTCACCGAGACAAACTGAACAAAGTTTGAGGTCGACCTTGTAAAGATAAGGATTCAGGTCTGTCTGCTGTTTACCTTTGCTCCTGCGCGCACTGCCCATCTCCACATTTATGTGTTTGTTTGTTTGTCTATCTAATCTTTTGGGTTTTTATTTCTAATGAGGTCGACCAGTTGTCTATTTATTATTTTTTTACTACTCATCAGGCTGCGCTGCTTGTCTTTGCTCCTGTGTGCTCGCGCACTCTCGCCTTTTCCACTTATTTTTATTTTTGATTTATTTTTGATTTATTTTGTCAATTTTTAAAAAAAATACGCATCGTGCTGTGGTGTTTGTGTTTGCTTGATTGCATTCGCGCGCTCTCGCTTTCTCCACTTTACAATATTTTTGTTATTATTTATCTATTCCTGAGAGTTTATCTTATTTTTTATTTGTTTATTTAAATGAAGTCGACCAGTTGCCTGCCCTTCCTTCCATTATCCGTCACCGAGACAAACTGAACAAAGTTCTGAGGTCGACCTTGTAAAGATAAGGATTCAGGTCTGTCTGCTGGTTACCTTTGCTCCCGAGCGCCCTGCCCTTCTCTCCACATTTATGTGTTTGTTTGTTTGTCTATCTAATCTTTTGGGTTTTTATTTCTAATGAGGTCGACCAGTTGTCTATTTATTATTTTTTTTACTACGCATCAAGCTGCGCTGCTTGTCTTTGCTCTGTGTGCTCGCGCACTCTCGCCTTTTCCACTTATTTTTATTTTTGATTTATTTTTGATTTCTTTTGTCAATTTTAAAAAAAATACGCATCATGCTGTGCTGTTTGTGTTTGCTTGAGTGCATTGCGCGCTCTCGCTTTCTCCACTTTACAATTTTTTTGTTATTATTTATCTATTTCTGAGAGTTTATCTTATTTTTTATTTGTTTATTTAAATGAAGTCGACCAGTTGCCTGCCCTTCCTTCCATTATCCGTCACCGAGACAAACTGAACAAAGTTCTGAGGTCGACCTTGTAAAGATAAGGATTCAGGTCTGTCTGCTGTTTACCTTTGCTCCTGCGCGCACTGCCAATCTCTCCACATTTATGTGTTTGTTTGTTTGTCTATCTAATCTTTTGGGTTTTTATTTCTAATGAGGTCGACCAGTTGTCTACTTATTATTTTTTTTATTATGCATCAAGCTGCGCTGCTTGTCTTTGCTCCTGTGTGCTCGCGCACTCTCGCCTTTTCCAATTATTTTATTTTTGATTTATTTTTTATTTATTTTGTCAATTTTAAAAAAAAATACGCATCGTGCTGTGCTGTTTGTGTTTGCTTGAGTGCATTCGCGCGCTCTCGCTTTCTCCACTTTACAATTTTTTGTTATTATTTATCTATTCCTGAGAGTTTATCTTATTTTTTATTTGTTTATTTAAATGAAGTCGACCAGTTGCCTGCCCTTCCTTCCATTATCCGTCACCGAGACAAACTGAATAAAGTTCTGATTCGACCTTGTAAAGATAAGGATTCAGGTCTGTCTGTTGTTTACCTTTGCTCCTGCGCGCACTGCCTTTCTCTCCACATTTATGTGTTTGTTTGTTTGTCTATCTAATCTTTTGGGTTTTTGTTTCTAATGAGCTCGACCAGTTGTCTATTTATTATTTTTTTACTACGCATCAAGCTGCGCTGCTTGTCTTTGCTCCTGTGTGCTCGCGCACTCTCGCGTTTTCCACTTATTTTTATTTTTGATTTATTTTTGATTTATTTTGTCAATTTAAAAAAAATACGCATCGGTGCTGCGCTGGTTTGTGTTTGCTTGAGTGCATTCGCGCGCTCTCGCTTTCTCCACTTTACAATTTTTTGTTATTATTTATCTATTCCTGAGAGTTTATCTTATTTTTTATTTGTTTATTTAAATGAAGTCGACCAGTTGCCTGCCCTTCCTTCCATTATCCGTCCCCGAGACAAACTGAACAAAGGTTCTGAGGTCGACCTTGTAAAGATAAGGATTCAGGTCTGTCTGCTGTTTACCTTTGCTCCTGCGCGCACTGCCCTGCTCTCCACATTATGTGTTTGTTTGTTTGTCTATCTAATCTTTTGGGTTTTTATTTCTAATGAGGTCGACCAGTTGTCTATTTATTATTTTTTTTACTACGCATCAAGCTGCGCTGCTTGTCTTTGCTCCTGTGTGCTCGCGCACTCTCGCCTTTTCCACTTATTTTTATTTTTGATTTATTTTTGATTTTATTTTGTCAATTTTAAAAAAAAATACGCATCGTGCTGTGGTGTTTGTGTTTGCTTGAGTGCATTCGCGCGCTCTCGCTTTCGCCACTTTACAATATTTTTGTTATTATTTATCTTTTCCTGAGAGTTTATCTTATTTTTTATTTGTTTATTTAAATGAAGTCGACCAGTTGCCTGCCCTTCCTTCCATTATCCGTCACCGAGACAAACTGAACAAAGTTCTGAGGTCGACCTTGTAAAGATAAGGATTCAGGTCTGTCTGCTGGTTACCTTTGCTCCTGCGCGCCTGCCCTTCTCTCCACATTTATGTGTTTGTTTGTTTGTCTATCTAATCTTTTGAGTTTTTATTTCTAATGAGGTCGACCAGTTGTCTATTTATTATTTCTTTGACTACACATCAAGCTGCGCTGCTTGTCTTTGCTCCTGTGTGCTCGCGCACTCTCGCCTTTTCCACTTATTTTTATTTTTGATTTATTTTGTCAATTTAAAAAAAAAATACGCACCGTGCTGTGCTCTTTGTGTTTGCTTGAGTGCATTCGCGCGCTCTCGCTTTCTCCACTTTACAATTTTTGTTATTATTTATCTATTCCTGAGAGTTTATCTTATTTTTTATTTGTTTATTTAAATGAAGTCGACCAGTTGCCTGCCCTTCCTTCCATTATCCGTCACCGAGACAAACTGAACAAAGTTCTGAGGTCGACCCTTGTAAAGATAAGGATTCTGGTCTGTCTGCTGTTTACCTTTGCTCCTGCGCGCACTGCCCTTCTCTCCACATTTATGTGTTTGTTTGTTTGTCTATCTAATCTTTTGGGTTTTTATTTCTAATGAAGTCGACCAGTTGTCCATTTATTATTTTTTTTAATACGCATCAAGCTGCGCTGCTTGTCTTTGCTCCTGTGTGCTCGCGCAATCTCGCCTTTTCCACTTATTTTTATTTTTGATTTATTTTTGATTTATTTTGTCAATTTTAAAAAAAAATACGCATCGTGCTGTGCTGTTTGTGTTTGCTTGAGTGCATTCGCGCGCTCTCGCTTTCTCCACTTTACAATTTTTTGTTATTATTTATCTATTCCTGAGAGTTTATCTTATTTTTTATTTGTTTATTTAAATGAAGTCGACCAGTTGCCTGCCCTTCCTTCCATTATCCGTCACCGAGACAAACTGAATAAAGTTCTGAATTCGACCTTGTAAAGATAAGGATTCAGGTCTGTCTGTTGTTTACCTTTGCTCCTGCGCGCACTGCCTTTCTCTCCACATTTATGTGTTTGTTTGTTTGTCTATCTAATCTTTTGGGTTTTTGTTTCTAATGAGCTCGACCAGTTGTCTATTTATTATTTTTTTACTACGCATCAAGCTGCGCTGCTTGTCTTTGCTCCTGTGTGCTCGCGCACTCTCGACTTTTCCACTTATTTTTATTTTTGATTTATTTTTGATTTATTTTGTCAATTTAAAAAAAAATACGCATCGTGCTGCGCTGTTTGTGTTTGCTTGAGTGCATTCGCGCGCTCTCGCTTTCTCCACTTTACAATTTTTTGTTATTATTTATCTATTCCTGAGAGTTTATCTTATTTTTTATTTGTTTATTTAAATGAAGTCGACCAGTTGCCTGCCCTTCCTTCCATTATCCGTCACCGAGACAAACTGAACAAAGTTCTGAGGTCGACCTTGTAAAGATAAGGATTCAGGTCTGTCTGCTGTTTACCTTTGCTCCTGCGCGCACTGCCCTGCTCTCCACATTTATGTGTTGTTTGTTTGTCTATCTAATCTTTTGGGTTTTTATTTCTAATGAGGTCGACCAGTTGTCTATTTATTATTTTTTTTACTACGCATCAAGCTGCGCTGCTTGTCTTTGCTCCTGTGTGCTCGCGCACTCTCGCCTTTTCCACTTATTGTTATTTTTGATTTATTTTTGATTTATTTTGTCAATTTAAAAAAAAAATACGCATCGTGCTGTGGTGTTTGTGTTTTGCTTGAGTGCATTCGCGCGATCTCGCTTTCGCCACTTTACAATATTTTTGTTATTATTTATCTTTTCCTGAGAGTTTATCTTATTTTTTATTTGTTTATTTAAATGAAGTCGACCAGTTGCCTGCCCTTCCTTCCATTATCCGTCACCGAGACAAACTGAACAAAGTTCTGAGGTCGACCTTGTAAAGATAAGGATTCAGGTCTGTCTGCTGGTTACCTTTGCTCCTGCGCGCCCTGCCCTTCTCTCCACATTTATGTGTTTGTTTGTTTGTCTATCTAATCTTTTGGGTTTTTATTTCTAATGAGGTCGACCAGTTGTCTATTTATTATTTTTTTTACTACGCATCAAGCTGCGCTGCTTGTCTTTGCTCCTGTGTGCTCGCGCACTCTCGCCTTTTCCCACTTATTTTTATTTTTGATTTATTTTTGATTTCTTTTGTCAATTTTAAAAAAAAATACGCATCATGCTGTGCTGTTTGTGTTTGCTTGAGTGCATTTGCGCGCTCTCGCTTTCTCCACTTTACAATTTTTTTTGTTATTATTTATCTATTTCTGAGAGTTTATCTTATTTTTTATTTGTTTATTTAAATGAAGTCGACCAGTTGCCTGCCCTTCCTTCCATGATCCGTCACCGAGACAAACTGAACAAAGTTCTGAGGTCGACCTTGTAAAGATAAGGATTCAGGTCTGTCTGCTGTTTACCTTTGCTCCTGCGCGCAATGCCCATCTCCACATTTATGTGTTTGTTTGTTTGTCTATCTAATCTTTTGGGTTTTTATTTCTAATGAGGTCGACCAGTTGTCTATTTATTATTTCTTTTACTACGCATCAAGCTGCGCTGCTTGTCTTTGCTCTGTGTGCTCGCGCACTCTCGCCTTTTCCACTTATTTTTATTTTTGATTTATTTTGTGAATTTAAAAAAAAATACGCATCGTGCTGTGCTGTTTGTGTTTGCTTGAGTGCATTCGCGCGCTCTCGCTTTCTCCACTTTACAATTTTTGTTATTATTTATCTATTCCTGAGAGTTTATCTTATTTTTTATTTGTTTATTTAAATGAAGTCGACCAGTTGCTGCCCTTCCTTCCATTATCCGTCACCGAGACAAACTGAACAAAGTTCTGAGGTCGACCTTGTAAAGATAAGGATTCAGGTCTGTCTTGCTGTTTACCTTTGCTCCTGCGCGCACTGCCCATCTCCACATTTATGTGTTTGTTTGTTTGTCTATCTAATCTTTTGGGTTTTTATTTCTAATGAGGTCGACCAGTTGTCTATTTATTATTTTTTTTACTACTCATCAAGCTGCGCTGCTTGTCTTTGCTCCTGTGTGCTCGCGCACTCTCGCCTTTTCCACTTATTTTTATTTTTGATTTATTTTGTCAATTTTAAAAAAAAATACGCATCGTGCTGTGCTGTTTGTGTTTGGCTTGAGTGCATTCGCGCGCTCTCGCTTTCTCCACTTACAATTTTTTTTGTATTATTTATCTATTCCTGAGAGTTTATCTTATTTTTTAGTTGTTTATTTAAATGAAGTCGACCAGTTGCCTGCCCTTCCTTCCATTATCCGTCACCGAGGACAAACTGAACAAAGTTCTGAGGTCGACCTTGTAAAGATAAGGATTCAGGTCTGTCTGCTGTTTACCTTTGCTCCTGCGCGCACTGCCCTTCTCTCCACATTTATGTGTTTGTTTGTTTGTCTATCTAATCTTTTGGGTTTTTATTTCTAATGAGGTCGACCAGTTGGTCTATTTATTATTTTTTTTACTACGCATCAAGCTGCGCTGCTTGTCTTTGCTCCTGTGTGCTGGCGCACTCTTGCCTTTTCCACTTATTTTTATTTTTGATTATTTTGCCAATTTAAAAAAAAAAATACGCATCGTGCTGTGCTGTTTGTGTTTGGCTTGAGTGCATTCGCTCGCTCTCGCTTTCTCCACTTTACAATTGTTTTGTTATTATTTATCTATTCCTGAGAGTTTATCTTATTTTTTATTTGTTTATTTAAATGAAGTCGACCAGTTGCCTGCCCTTCCTTCCATTATCCGTCACCGAGACAAACTGAACAAAGTTCTGAGGTCGACCTTGTAAAGATAAGGATTCAGGTCTGTCTGCTGTTTACCTTTGCTCCTGCGTGCACTGCCCTTCTCTCCACATTTATATGTTTGTTTGTTTGTCTATCTAATCTTTTGGGTTTTTATTTCTAATGAGGTCGACCTGTTGTCTATTTATTATTTTTTTTACTACGCATCAAGCTGCGCTGCTTGTCTTTGCTCCTGTGTGCTCGCGCACTCTCGCCTTTTCCACTTAATTTTATTTTTGATTTATTTTGATTCATTTTGTCAATTTAAAAAAATACGCATCGTGCTGTGCTGTTTGTGTTTGCTTGAGTGCATTCGCGCGCTCTCGCTTTCTCCACTTTACAATTTTTTTGTTATTATTTATCTATTCCTGAGAGTTTATCTTATTTTTTATTTGTTTATTTAAATGAAGTCGACCAGTTGCCTGCCCTTCCTTCCATTATCCGTCACCGAGACAAACTGAACAAAGTTCTGAGTCGACCTTGTAAAGATAAGGATTCAGGTCTGTCTGCTGTTTACCTTTGCTCCTGCGCGCACTGCCCATCTCTCCACATTTATGTGTTTGTTTGTTTGTCTATCTAATCTTTTGGTTTTTTATTTCTAATGAGGTCGACCAGTTGTCTATTTATTATTTCTTTGACTACACATCAAGCTGCGCTGCTTGTCTTTGCTCCTGTGTGCTCGCGCACTCTCGCCTTTCCACTTATTTTTATTTTTGATTTATTTTGTCAATTTAAAAAAAAATACGCATCGTGCTGTGCTGTTTGTGTTTGCTTGAGTGCATTCGCGCGCTCTCGCTTTTCTCCACTTTACAATTTTTGTTATTATTTATCTATTCCTGAGAGTCTATCTTATTTTTATTTGTTTATTTAAATGAAGTCGACCAGTTGCCTGCCCTTCCTTCCATTATCCGTCACCGAGACAAACTGAACAAAGTTTGAGGTCGACCTTGTAAAGATAAGGATTCAGGTCTGTCTGCTGTTTACCTTTGCTCCTGCGCGGCACTGCCATCTCCACATTTATGTGTTTGTTTGTTTGTCTATCTAATCTTTTGGGTTTTTATTTCTAATGAGGTCGACCAGTTGTCTATTTATTATTTTTTTTACTACTCATCAGGCTGCGCTGCTTGTCTTTGCTCCTGTGTGCTCGCGCACTCTCGCCTTTTCCACTTATTTTATTTTTGATTTATTTTTGATTTATTTTGTCAATTTTAAAAAAAAATACGCATCGTGCTGTGGTGTTTGTGTTTGCTTGAGTGCATTCGCGCGCTCTCGCTTTCTCCACTTTACAATATTTTTGTTATTATTTATCTATTCCTGAGAGTTTATCTTATTTTTTATTTGTTTATTTAAATGAAGTCGACCAGTTGCCTGCCCTTCCTTCCATTATCCGTCACCGAGACAAACTGAACAAAGTTCTGAGGTCGACCTTGTAAAGATAAGGATTCAGTTCTGTCTGCTGGTTACCTTTGCTCCTGAGCGCCCTGCCCTTCTCTCCACATTTATGTGTTTGTTTGTTTGTCTATCTAATCTTTGGGTTTTTATTTCTAATGAGGTCGACCAGTTGTCTATTTATTATTTTTATTACTACGCATCAAGCTGCGCTGCTTGTCTTTGCTCCTGTGTGCTCGCGCACTCTCGCCTTTTCCACTTATTTTTATTTTTGATTTATTTTTGATTCTTTTGTCAATTTTAGAAAAAAATACGCCATCATGCTGTGCTGTTTGTGTTTGCTTGAGTGCATTTGCGCGCTCTCGCTTTCTCCACTTTTACAATTTTTTTGTTATTATTTATCTATTTCTGAGAGTTTATCTTATTTTTTATTTGTTTATTTAAATGAAGTCGACCAGTTGCCTGCCCTTCCTTCCATGATCCGTCACCGAGACAAACTGGACAAAGTTCTGAGGTCGACCTTGTAAAGATAAGGATTCAGGTCTGTCTGCTGTTTACCTTTGCTCCTGCGCGCAATGCCATCTCCACATTTATGTGTTTGTTTGTTTGTCTATCTATCTTTTGGGTTTTTATTTCTAATGAGGTCGACCAGTTGTCTATTTATTATTTCTTTTACTACGCATCAAGCTGCGCTGCTTGTCTTTGCTCTTGTGTGCTCGCGCACTCTCGCCCTTTTCCACTTATTTTTATTTTTGATTTATTTTGTGAATTTTAAAAAAAATACGCATCGTGCTGTGCTGTTTGTGTTTGCTTGAGTGCATTCGCGCGCACTCGCTTTCTCCACTTTACAATTTTTGGTTATTATTTATCTATTCCTGAGAGTTTATCTTATTTTTTATTTGTTTATTTAATGAAGTCGACCAGTTGCCTGCCCTTCCTTCCATTATCCGTCACCGAGACAAACTGAACAAAGTTCTGAGGTCGACCTTCTAAAGATAAGGATTCAGGTCTGTCTGCTGTTTACCTTTGCTCCTGCGCACACTGCCCATCTCCACATTTATGTGTTTGTTTGTTTGTCTATCTAATCTTTTGGGTTTTTATTTCTAATGAGGTCGACCAGTTGTCCTATTTATTATTTTTTTTACTACTCATCAAGCTGCGCTGCTTGTCTTTGCTCCTGTGTGCTCGCGCACTCTCGCCTTTTCCACTTATTTTTATTTTTGATTTATTTTGTCAATTTTTAAAAAAAAATACGCATCGTGCTGTGCTGGTTTGTGTTTGCTTGAGTGCATTCGCGCGCTCTCGCTTTCTCCACTTTACAATTTTTTTTGTTATTATTTATCTATTCCTGAGAGTTTATCTTATTTTTTATTTGTTTATTTAAATGAAGTCGACCAGTTGCCTGCCCTTCCTTCCATTATCCGTCACCGAGACAAACTGTACAAAGTTCTGAGGTCGACATTGTAAAGATAAGGATTCAGGTCTGTCTGCTGTTTACCTTTGCTCCTGTGCGCACTGCTCTTCTCTCCACATTTATGTGTTTGTTTGTTGTCTATCTAATCTTTTGGGTTTTTATTTCTAATGAGGTCGACCAGTTGTCTATTTATTATTTTTTTACTACGCATCAAGCTGCGCTGCTTGTCTTTGCCTCCTGTGTGCTCGCGCACTCTCGCCTTTTCCACTTATTTTTATTTTTGATTTATTTTTGATTTATTTTGTCAATTTAAAAAAAAATACGCATCGTGCTGTGCTGTTTGTGTTTTGCTTGAGTGCATTCGCGCGCTCTCGCTTTCTCCACTTCATAATTTTTTGTTATTATTTATCTATTCCTGAGAGTTTATCTTATTTTTTATTTGTTTATTTAAATGAAGTCGGACCAGTTGCCTGCCCTTCCTTCCATTATCCGTCACCGAGACAAACTGAACAAAGTTCTGAGGTCGACCTTGTAAAGATAAGGATTCAGGTCTGTCTGCTGTTTACCTTTGCTCTGCGCGCACTGCCCTTCTCTCCACATTATGTGTTTGTTTGTTTGTCTATCTAATCTTTTGGGTTTTTATTTCTAATGAGGTCGACCAGTTGTCCTATTTATTATTTTTTTTACTACGCATCAAGCTGCGCTGCTTGTCTTTGCTCCTGTGTGCTCGCGCACTCTCGCCTTTTCCACTTATTTTATTTTTGATTTATTTTTGATTTATTTTTGTCAATTTTTTAAAAAAAAATACGCATCGGGCTGTGCTGTTTGTGTTTGCTTGAGTGCATTCGCGCGCTCTCGCTTTCTCCACTTTACAATTTTTTTGTTATTATTTATCTATTCCTGAGAGTTTATCTTTTATTTTTTATTTGTTTATTTAAATGAAGTCGACCAGTTGCCTGCCCTTCCTTCCATAATCCGTCACCGAGACAAACCGAACAAAGTTCTGAGGTCGACCTTGTAAAGATAAGGATTCAGGTCTGTCTGCTGTTTACCTTTGCTCCTGCGCGCACTGCCCTTCTCTCCACATTTATGTGTTTGTTTGTTTGTCTATCTAATCTTTGGGTTTTTATTTCTAATGAGGTCGACCAGTTGTCTATTTATTATTTTTTTTACTACACATCAAGCTGCTGCTTTTCTTTGCTCCTGTGTGCTCGCGCACTCTCGCCTTTTCCACTTATTTTATTTTTATTTATTTATTTATTTATTTTTGTTTTTTTGGCCAGTCCTGGGCCTTGGACTCAGGGCCTGAGCACTGTCCCTGCCTTCTTCCCGCTCAAGGCTAGCACTCTGCCTCTTGAGCCACAGCGCCGCTTCTGGCCATTTTTTCTGTATATGTGGTGCTGGGAATCGAACATAGGGCCTCGTTAATCCGAGGCATGCACTCTTGCCACTAGGCTATATCCCCAGCCCTTATTTTTATTTTTGATTTATTTTTTATTTATTTTGTCAATTTAAAAAAAAACGCATCGTGCTGTGCTGTTTGTGTTTGCTTGAGTGCAATCCCGTGCTCTCGCTTTCTCCACTTTACAATTTTTTTGTTATGATTTATCTATTCCTGAGAGTTTATCTTATTTTTTATTTGTTTATTTAAATGAAGTCGACCAGTTTGCCTGCCCTTCGTTCCATTATCCGTCACCGAGACAAACTGAACAAAGTTCTGAGGTCGACCTTGTAAAGATAAGGGATTCAGGTCTGTCTGCTGTTTACCTTTGCTCCTGCGCGCACTGCCATTCTCTCCACACTTATGTGTTTGTTTGTTTGTCTATCTAATCTTTTGGGTTTTTATTTCTAATGAGGTCGACCAGTTGTCTATTTATTATTTTTTTTACTACGCATCAAGCTGCGCTGCTTGTCTTTGCTCCTGTGTGCTCGCGCACTCTCGCCTTTTCCACTTATTTTTTATTTTGATTTATTTTTGATTTATTGTGTCAATTTAAAAAAATACGCATCGTGCTGTGCTGTTTGTGTTTGCTTGAGTGCATTCGCCGCGCTCTCGCTTTCTCCACTTTACAATTTTTTGTTATTATTTATCTATTCCTGAGAGTTTATCTTATTTTTTATTTGTTTATTTAAATGAAGTCGACCAGTTGCCTGCCCTTCCTTCCATTATTCGTCACCGAGACAAACTGAACAAAGTTCTGAGGTCGACCTTGTAAAGATAAGGATTCAGGTCTGTCTGCTGTTTACCTTTGCTCCTGCCCGCACTGCCCTTCTCTCCACATTTATGTGTTTTGTTTGTTTGTCTATCTAATCTTTGGGTTTTTATTTCTAATGAGGTCGACCAGTGTCTATGTATTTTTTTTTTTTACTACGCATCAAGCTGCGCTGCTTGTCTTTGCTCCTGTGTGCTCGTGCACTCTCCGCCTTTTCCACTTATTTTTATTTTTGATTTATTTTTTATTTATTTTGTCAATTTTAAAAAAAATACGCATCGTGCTGTGCTGTTTGTGTTTGCTTGAGTGCATTCGCGCGCTCTCGCTTTCTCCACTTTACAATTTTTTTGTTATTATTTATCTATCCTGAGAGTTTATCTTATTTTTATTTGTTTATTTAAATGAAGTCGACCAGTTGCCTGCCCTTCCTTCCATTATCCGTCACCGAGACAAACTGAACAAAGTTCTGAGGTCGACCTTGTAAAGATAAGGATTCAGGTCTGTCTGCTGTTTACCTTTGCTCCTGCGCGCACTGCCCTTCTCTCCACAATTATGTGTTTGTTTGTTTGTCTATCTAATCTTTTGGGTTTTTATTTCTAATGAGGTTGACCAGTTTGTCTATTTATTATTTTTTTTACTACGCATCAAGCTGCGCCGCTTGTCTTTGCTCCTGTGTGCTCGCGCACTCTCGCCTTTTCCACTTATTTTTATTTTTGATTTATTTTGTCAATTTAAAAAAAAAATACGCACCGTGCTGTGCTCTTTGTGTTTGCTTGAGTGCATTCGCGCGCTCTCAGCTTTCTCCACTTTACAATTTTTGTTATTATTTATCTATTCCTGAGAGTTTATCTTATTTTTTATTTGTTTATTTAAATGAAGTCGACCAGTTGCCTGCCCTTCCTTCCATTATCCGTCACCGAGACAAACTGAACAAAGTTTGAGGTCGACCTTGTAAAGATAAGGATCAGGTCTGTCTGCTGTTTACCTTTGCTCCTGCGCGCACTGCCCATCTCCACATTTATGTGTTTGTTTGTTTGTCTATCTAATCTTTTGGGTTTTTATTTCTAATGAGGTCGACCAGTTGTCTATTTATTATTTTTTTTACTACTCATCAGGCTGCGCTGCTTGTCTTTGCTCCTGTGTGCTCGCGCACTCTCGCCTTTTCCACTTATTTTTATTTTTGATTTATTTTTGATTTATTTTGTCAATTTTAAAAAAAATACGCATCGTGCTGTGGTGTTTGTGTTTGCTTGATTGCATTCGCGCGCTCTCGCTTTCTCCACTTTACAATATTTTTGTTATTATTTATCTATTCCTGAGAAGTTTATTCTTATTTTTTATTTGTTTATTTAAATGAAGTCGACCAGTTGCCTGCCCTTCCTTCCATTATCCGTCACCGAGACAAACTGAACAAAGTTCTGAGGTCGACCTTGTAAAGATAAGGATTCAGGTCTGTCTGCTGGTTACCTTTGGCTCCCGAGCGCCCTGCCCTTCTCTCCACATTTATGTGTTGTTTGTTTGTCTATCTAATCTTTTGGGTTTTTTATTTCTAATGAGGTCGACCAGTTTTCTATTTATTATTTTTTTTACTACGCATCAAGCTGCGCTGCTTGTCTTTGCTCCTGTGTGCTCGCGCACTCTCGCCTTTTCCACTTATTTTTATTTTGATTTATTTTTGATTTCTTTTGTCAATTTTAAAAAAAATACGCATCATGCTGTGCTGTTTGTGTTTGCTTGAGTGCATTTGCGCGCTCTCGCTTTCTCCACTTTACAATTTTTTTGTTATTATTTATCTATTTCTGAGAGTTTATCTTATTTTTTATTTGTTTATTTAAATGAAGTCGACCAGTTGCCTGCCCTTCCTTCCATTATCCGTCACCGAGACAAAACTGAACAAAGTTCTGAGGTCGACCTTGTAAAGATAAGGATCAGGTCTGTCTGCTGTTTACCTTTGCTCCTGCGCGCACTGCCAATCTCTCCACATTTATGTGTTTGTTTGTTTGTCTATCTAATCTTTTGGGTTTTTATTTCTAATGAGGTCGACCAGTTGTCTACTTATTATTTTTTTTATTATGCATCAAGCTGCGCTGCTGTCTTTGCTCCTGTGTGCTCGCGCACTCTCGCCTTTTCCAATTATTTTTATTTTTGATTTATTTTTTATTTATTTTGTCAATTTTAAAAAAAATACGCATCGTGCTGTGCTGTTTGTGTTTGCTTGAGTGCATTCGCGCGCTCTCGCTTTCTCCACTTTTACAATTTTTTGTTATTATTTATCTATTCCTGAGAGTTTATCTTATTTTTTATTTGTTTATTTAAATGAAGTCGACCAGTTGCCTGCCCTTCCTTCCATTATCCGTCACCGAGACAAACTGAATAAAGTTCTGAATTCGACCTTGTAAAGATAAGGATTCAGGTCTGTCTGTTGTTTACCTTTGCTCCTGCGCGCACTGCCTTTCTCTCCACATTTATGGTGTTTTGTTTGTTGTCTATCTAATCTTTTGGGTTTTTGTTTCTATGAGCTCGACCAGTTGTCTATTTATTATTTTTTTACTACGCATCAAGCTGCGCTGCTTGTCTTTGCTCCTGTGTGCTCGCGCACTCTCGCGTTTCCACTTATTTTTAGTTTTGATTTATTTTTGATTTATTTTGTCAATTTAAAAAAAAATACGCATCGTGCTGCGCTGTTTGTGTTTGCTTGAGTGCATTCGCGCGCTCTCGCTTTCTCCACTTTACAATTTTTGTTATTATTTATCTATTCCTGAGAGTTTATCTTATTTTTTATTTGTTTATTTAAATGAAGTCGACCAGTTGCCTGCCCTTCCTTCCATTATCCGTCCCCGAGACAAACTGAACAAAGTTCTGAGGTCGACCTTGTAAAGATAAGGATTCAGGTCTGTCTGCTGTTTACCTTTGCTCCTGCGCGCACTGCCCTGCTCTCCACATTTATGTGTTTGTTTGTTTGTCTATCTAATCTTTTGGGTTTTTATTTCTAATGAGCGTCGACCAGTTGTCTATTTATTATTTTTTTTACTACGCATCAAGCTGCGCTGCTTGTCTTTGCTCCTGTGTGCTCGCGCACTCTCGCCTTTTCCACTTATTTTTATTTTTGATTATTTTTGATTTATTTTGTCAATTTTAAAAAAAATACGCATCGTGCTGTGGTCTTTGTGTTTGCTTGAGTGCATTCGCGCGCTCTCGCTTTCGCCACTTTACAATATTTTTGTTATTAATTTATCTTTTCCTGAGAGTTTATCTTATTTTTTATTTGTTTATTTAAATGAAGTCGACCAGTTGCCTGCCCTTCCTTCCATTATCCGTCACCGAGACAAACTGAACAAAGTTCTGAGGTCGACCTTGTAAAGATAAGGATTCAGGTCTGTCTGCTGGTTACCTTTGCTCCTGCGCGCCCTGCCCTTCTCTCCACATTTATGTGTTTGTTTGTTTGTCTATCTAATCTTTTGGGTTTTTATTTCTAATGAGGTCGACCAGTTGTCTATTTATTATTTCTTTGACTACACATCAAGCTGCGCTGCTTGTCTTTGCTCCTGTGTGGCTCGCGCACTCTCGCCTTTTCCACTTATTTTTATTTTTGATTTATTTTGTCAATTTAAAAAAAAAATACGCACCGTGCTGTGCTCTTTGTGTTTGCTTGAGTGCATTCGCAGCGCTCTCGCTTTCTCCACTTTTACAATTTTTGTTATTATTTATCTATTCCTGAGAGTTTATCTTATTTTTTATTTGTTTATTTAAATGAAGTCGACCAGTTGCCTGCCTTCCTTCCATTATCCGTCACCGAGACAAACTGAACAAAGTTCTGAGGTCGGACCTTGTAAAGATAAGGATTCTGGTCTGTCTGCTGTTTACCTTTGCTCCTGCGCGCACTGCCCTTCTCTCCACATTTATGTGTTTGTTTGTTTGTCTATCTAATCTTTTGGGTTTTTATTTCTAATGAAGTCGACCAGTTGTCCATTTATTAATTTTTTTAATACGCATCAAGCTGCGCTGCTTGTCTTTGCTCCTGTGTGCTCGCGCAATCTCGCCTTTTCCACTTATTTTTATTTTTGATTTATTTTTTGATTTATTTTGTCAATTTTAAAAAAAAATACGCATCGTGCTGTGCTGTTTGTGTTGCTTGAGTGCATTCGCGCGCTCTCGCTTTCTCCACTTTACAATTTTTTGTTATTATTTATCTTTCCTGAGAGTTTATCTTATTTTTTATTTGTTTATTTAAATGAAGTCGACCAGTTGCCTGCCCTTCCTTCCATTATCCGTCACCGAGACAAACTGAATAAAGTTCTGAATTCGACCTTGTAAAGATAAGGATTCAGGTCTGTCTGTTGTTTACCTTTGCTCCTGCGCGCACTGCCTTTCTCTCCACATTTATGTGTTTGTTTGTTTGTCTATCTAATCTTTTGGGTTTTTGTTTCTATGAGCTCGACCAGTTGTCTATTTATTATTTTTTTACTACGCATCAAGCTGCGCTGCTTGTCTTTGCTCCTGTGTGCTCGCGCACTCTCGACTTTTCCACTTATTTTTATTTTGATTTATTTTTGATTTATTTTGTCAATTTAAAAAAAAATACGCATCGTGCTGCGCTGTTTGTGTTTGCTTGAGTGCATTCGCGCGCTCTCGCTTTCTCCACTTTACAATTTTTTGTTATTATTTATCTATTCCTGAGAGTTTATCTTA
Source organism: Perognathus longimembris pacificus (assembly GCF_023159225.1). Lineage (NCBI taxonomy): Eukaryota > Metazoa > Chordata > Mammalia > Rodentia > Heteromyidae > Perognathus > Perognathus longimembris. The sequence goes on along the minus strand of NW_025958306.1, from coordinate 12,203 downwards.
TTTTTTATTTGTTTATTTAAATGAAGTCGACCAGTTGCCTGCCCTTCCTTCCATTATCCGTCACCGAGACAAACTGAACAAAGTTCTGAGGTCGACCTTGTAAAGATAAGGATTCAGGTCTGTCTGCTGTTTACCTTTGCTCCTGCGCGCACTGCCCTGCTCTCCACATTTATGTGTTTGTTTGTTTGTCTATCTAATCTTTTGGGTTTTTATTCTAATGAGGTCGACCAGTTGTCTATTTATTATTTTTTTTACTACGCATCAAGCTGCGCTGCTTGTCTTTGCTCCTGTGTGCTCGAGCACTCTCGCCTTTTCCACTTATTGTTATTTTTGATTTATTTTTGATTTATTTTGTCAATTAAAAAAAAATACGCATCGTGCTGTGGTGTTTGTGTTTGCTGAGTGCATTCGCGCGATCTCGCTTTCGCCACTTTACAATATTTTGTTATTATTTATCTTTCCTGAGAGTTTATCTTATTTTTTATTTGTTTATTTAAATGAAGTCGACCAGTTGCCTGCCCTTCCTTCCATTATCCGTCACCGAGACAACTGAACAAAGTTCTGAGGTCGACCTTGTAAAGATAAGGATTCAGGTCTGTCTGCTGGTTACCTTTGCTCCTGCGCGCCCTGCCCTTCTCTCCACATTTATGTGTTTGTTTGTTTGTCTATCTAATCTTTTGGGTTTTTATTTCTAATGAGGTCGACCAGTTGTCTATTTATTATTTTTTTTACTACGCATCAAGCTGCGCTGCTTGTCTTTGCTCCTGTGTGCTCGCGCACTCTCGCCTTTTCCACTTATTTTTATTTTTGATTTATTTTTGATTTCTTTTGTCAATTTTAAAAAAAAAATACGCATCATGCTGTGCTGTTTGTGTTTGCTTGAGTGCATTTGCGCGCTCTCGCTTTCTCCACTTTACAATTTTTTTGTTATTATTTATCTATTTCTGAGAGTTTATCTTATTTTTTATTTGTTTATTTAAATGAAGTCGACCAGTTGCCTGCCCTTCCTTCCATGATCCGTCACCGAGACAAACTGAACAAAGTTCTGAGGTCGACCTTGTAAAGATAAGGATTCAGGTCTGTCTGCTGTTTACCTTTGCTCCTGCGCGCAATGCCCATCTCCACATTTATGTGTTTGTTTGTTTGTCTATCTAATCTTTTGGGTTTTTATTTCTAATGAGGTCGACCAGTTGTCTATTTATTATTTCTTTTACTACGCATCAAGCTGCGCTGCTTGTCTTTGCTCTTGTGTGCTCGCGCACTCTCGCCTTTTCCACTTATTTTTATTTTTGATTTATTTTGTGAATTTAAAAAAAAATACGCATCGTGCTGTGCTGTTTGTGTTTGCTTGAGTGCATTCGCGCGCTCTCGCTTTCTCCACTTTACAATTTTTGTTATTATTTATCTATTCCTGAGAGTTTTATCTTATTTTTTATTTGTTTATTTAAATGAAGTCGACCAGTTGCCTGCCCTTCCTTCCATTATCCGTCACCGAGACAAACTGAACAAAGTTCTGAGGTCGACCTTGTAAAGATAAGGATCAGGTCTGTCTGCTGTTTACCTTTGCTCCTGTGCGCACTGCCCATCTCCACATTTATGTGTTTGTTTGTTTGTCTATCTAATCTTTTGGGTTTTTATTTCTAATGAGGTCGACCAGTTGTCTATTTATTATTTTTTTTACTACTCATCAAGCTGCGCTGCTTGTCTTTGCTCCTGTGTGCTCGCGCACCTCTCGCCTTTTCCACTTATTTTTATTTTTGATTTATTTTGTCAATTTTAAAAAAAAATTACGCATCGTGCTGTGCTGTTTGTGTTTGCTTGAGTGCATTCGCGCGCTCTCGCTTTCTCCACTTTACAATTTTTTTGTTATTATTTATCTATTCCTGAGAGTTTATCTTATTTTTTAGTTGTTTATTTAAATGAAGTCGACCAGTTGCCTGCCCCTTCCTTCCATTATCCGTCACCGAGACAAACTGAACAAAGTTCTGAGGTCGACCTTGTAAAGATAAGGATTCAGGTCTGTCTGCTGTTTACCTTTGCTCCTGCGCGCACTGCCCTTCTCTCCACATTTATGTGTTTGTTTGTTTGTCTATCTAATCTTTTGGGTTTTTATTTCTAATGAGGTCGACCAGTTGTCTATTTATTATTTTTTTTACTACGCATCAAGCTGCGCTGCTTGTCTTTGCTCCTGTGTGCTGGCGCACTCTTGCCTTTTCCACTTATTTTTTTTTTTGATTTATTTTGCCAATTTAAAAAAAAAATACGCATCGTGCTGTGCTGTTTGTGTTTGCTTGAGTGCATTCGCTCGCTCTCGCTTTCTCCACTTTACAATTGTTTTGTTATTATTTATCTATTCCTGAGAGTTTATCTTATTTTTTATTTGTTTATTTAAATGAAGTCGACCAGTTGCCTGCCCTTCCTTCCATTATCCGTCACCGAGACAAACTGAACAAAGTTCTGAGGTCGACCTTGTAAAGATAAGGATTCAGGTCTGTCTGCTGTTTACCTTTGCTCCTGCGTGCACTGCCCTTCTCTCCACATTTATATGTTTGTTTGTTTGTCTATCTAATCTTTTGGGTTTTTATTTCTAATGAGGTCGACCTGTTGTCTATTTATTATTTTTTTTACTACGCATCAAGCTGCGCTGCTTGTCTTTGCTCCTGTGTGCTCGCGCACTCTCGCCTTTTCCACTTATTTTTATTTTTGATTTATTTTTGATTCATTTTGTCAATTTAAAAAAATACGCATCGTGCTGTGCTGTTTGTGTTTGCTTGAGTGCATTCGCGCGCTCTCGCTTTCTCCACTTTACAATTTTTTTGTTATTATTTATCTATTCCTGAGAGTTTATCTTATTTTTTATTTGTTTATTTAAATGAAGTCGACCAGTTGCCTGCCCTTCCTTCCATTATCGTCACCGAGACAAACTGAACAAAGTTCTGAGGTCGACCTTGTAAAGATAAGGATTCAGGTCTGTCTGCTGTTTACCTTTGCTCCTGCGCGCACTGCCCATCTCTCCACATTTATGTGTTTGTTTGTTTGTCTATCTAATCTTTTGGGTTTTTATTTCTAATGAGGTCGACCAGTTGTCTATTTATTATTTCTTTGACTACACATCAAGCTGCGCTGCTTGTCTTTGCTCCTGTGTGCTCGCGCACTCTCGCCTTTTCCACTTATTTTTATTTTTGATTTATTTGTCAATTTAAAAAAAAATACGCATCGTGCTGTGCTGTTTGTGTTTGCTTGAGTGCATTCGCGCGCTCTCGCTTTCTCCACTTTACAATTTTTGTTATTATTTATCTATTCCTGAGAGTCTATCTTATTTTTATTTGTTTATTTAAATGAAGTCGACCAGTTGCCTGCCCTTCCTTCCATTATCCGTCACCGAGACAAACTGAACAAAGTTTGAGGTCGACCTTGTAAAGATAAGGATTCAGGTCTGTCTGCTGTTTACCTTTGCTCCTGCGCGCACTGCCCATCTCACATTTATGTGTTTGTTTGTTTGTCTATCTAATCTTTTGGGTTTTTATTTCTAATGAGGTCGACCAGTTGTCTATTTATTATTTTTTTTACTACTCATCAGGCTGCGCTGCTTGTCTTTGCTCCTGTGTGCTCGCGCACTCCTCGCCTTTTCCACTTATTTTTATTTTGATTTATTTTTGATTTATTTTGTCAATTTTAAAAAAAAAATACGCATCGTGCTGTGGTGTTTGTGTTTGCTTGAGTGCATTCGCGCGCTCTCGCTTTCTCCACTTTACAATATTTTTGTTATTATTTATCTATTCCTGAGAGTTTATCTTATTTTTTATTTGTTTATTTAAATGAAGTCGACCAGTTGCCTGCCCTTCCTTCCATTATCCGTCACCGAGACAAACTGAACAAAGTTCTGAGGTCGACCTTGTAAAGATAAGGATTCAGTTCTGTCTGCTGGTTACCTTTGCTCCTGAGCGCCCTGCCCTTCTCTCCACATTTATGTGTTTGTTTGTTTGTCTATCTAATCTTTTGGGTTTTTATTTCTAATGAGGTCGACCAGTTGTCTATTTATTATTTTTATTACTACGCATCAAGCTGCGCTGCTTGTCTTTGCTCCTGTGTGCTCGCGCACTCTCGCCTTTTCCACTTATTTTTATTTTTGATTTATTTTTGATTTCTTTTGTCAATTTAGAAAAAAATACGCATCATGCTGTGCTGTTTGTGTTTGCTTGAGTGCATTTGCGCGCTCTCGCTTTCTCCACTTTACAATTTTTTTGTTATTATTTATCTATTTCTGAGAGTTTATCTTATTTTTTATTTGTTTATTTAAATGAAGTCGACCAGTTGCCTGCCCTTCCTTCCATGATCCGTCACCGAGACAAACTGGGACAAAGTTCTGAGGTCGACCTTGTAAAGATAAGGATTCAGGTCTGTCTGCTGTTTACCTTTGCTCCTGCGCGCAATGCCCATCTCCACATTTATGTGTTTGTTTGTTTGTCTATCTAATCTTTTGGGTTTTTATTTCTAATGAGGTCGACCAGTTGTCTATTTATTATTTCTTTTACTACGCATCAAGCTGCGCTGCTTGTCTTTGCTCTTGTGTGCTCGCGCACTCTCGCCTTTTCCACTTATTTTTATTTTTGATTTATTTTGTGAATTTTAAAAAAAATACGCATCGTGCTGTGCTGTTTGTGTTTGCTTGAGTGCATTCCGCGCGCACTCGCTTTCTCCACTTTACAATTTTTGTTATTATTTATCTATTCCTGAGAGTTTATCTTATTTTTTATTTGTTTATTTAAATGAAGTCGACAGTTGCCTGCCCTTCCTTCCATTATCCGTCACCGAGACAAACTGAACAAAGTTCTGAGGTCGACCTTCTAAAGATAAGGATTCAGGTCTGTCTGCTGTTTACCTTTGCTCCTGCGCGCACTGCCCATCTCCACATTTATGTGTTTGTTTGTTTGTCTATCTAATCTTTTGGGTTTTTATTTCTAATGAGGTCGACCAGTTGTCTATTTATTATTTTTTTACTACTCATCAAGCTGCGCTGCTTGTCTTTCTCCTGTGTGCTCGCGCACTCTCGCCTTTTCCACTTATTTTTATTTTTGATTTATTTTGTCAATTTTAAAAAAAAATACGCATCGTGCTGTGCTGTTTGTGTTTGCTTGAGTGCATTCGCGCGCTCTCGCTTTCTCCACTTTACAATTTTTTTGTTATTATTTATCTATTCCTGAGAGTTTATCTTATTTTTTATTTGTTTATTTAAATGAAGTCGACCAGTTGCCTGCCCTTCCTTCCATTATCCGTCACCGAGACAAACTGTACAAAGTTCTGAGGTCGACATTGTAAAGATAGGATTCAGGTCTGTCTGCTGTTTACCTTTGCTCCTGTGCGCACTGCTCTTCTCTCCACATTTATGTGTTTGTTTGTTGTCTATCTAATCTTTTGGGTTTTTATTTCTAATGAGGTCGACCAGTTGTCTATTTATTATTTTTTTTACTACGCATCAAGCTGCGCTGCTTGTCTTTGCTCCTGTGTGCTCGCGCACTCTCGCCTTTTCCACTTATTTTTATTTTTGATTTATTTTTGATTTATTTTGTCAATTTAAAAAAAAATACGCATCGTGCTGTGCTGTTTGTGTTTGCTTGAGTGCATTCGCGCGCTCTCGCTTTCTCCACTTCATAATTTTTTGTTATTATTTATCTATTCCTGAGAGTTTATCTTATTTTTTATTTGTTTATTTAAATGAAGTCGACCAGTTGCCTGCCCTTCCTTCCATTATCCGTCACCGAGACAAACTGAACAAAGTTTCTTTTTGAGGTCGACCTTGTAAAGATAAGGATTCAGGTCTGTCTGCTGTTTACCTTTGCTCCTGCGCGCACTGCCCTTCTCTCCACATTTATGTGTTTGTTTGTTTGTCTATCTAATCTTTTGGGTTTTTATTTCTAATGAGGTCGACCAGTTGTCTATTTATTATTTTTTTTACTACGCATCAAGCTGCGCTGCTTGTCTTTGCTCCTGTGTGCTCGCGCACTCTCGCCTTTTCCACTTATTTTTATTTTTGATTTATTTTTGATTTATTTTGTCCATTTTTTAAAAAAAATACGCATCGGGCTGTGCTGTTTGTGTTTGCTTGAGTGCATTCGCGCGCTCCTCGCTTTCCTCCACTTTACAATTTTTTTGTTATTATTTATCTATTCCTGAGAGTTTATCTTTTATTTTTATTTGTTTATTTAAATGAAGTCGACCAGTTGCCTGCCCTTCCTTCCATAATCCGTCACCGAGACAAACCGAACAAAGTTCTGAGGTCGACCTTGTAAAGATAAGGATTCAGGTCTGTCTGCTGTTTACCTTTGCTCCTGCGCGCACTGCCCTTCTCTCCACATTTATGTGTTTGTTTGTTTGTCTATCTAATCTTTTGGGTTTTTATTTCTAATGAGGTCGACCAGTTGTCTATTTATTATTTTTTTTACTACGCATCAAGCTGCGCTGCTTGTCTTTGCTCCTGTGTGCTCGCGCACTCTCGCCTTTTCCACTTATTTTTATTTTTATTTATTTATTTATTTATTTTTGTTTTTTTGGCCAGTCCTGGGCCTTGGACTCAGGGCCTGAGCACTGTCCCTGCCTTCTTCCCGCTCAAGGCTAGCACTCTGCCTCTTGAGCCACAGCGCCGCTTCTGGCCATTTTTTCTGTATATGTGGTGCTGGGGAATCGAACATAGGGCCTCGTTAATCCGAGGCATGCACTCTTGCCACTAGGCTATATCCCCAGCCCTTATTTTTATTTTTGATTTATTTTTGATTTATTTTGTCAATTTAAAAAAATACGCATCGTGCTGTGTTGTTTGTGTTTGCTTGAGTGCATTCGCGCGCTCTCCGCTTTCTCCACTTTACAATTTTTTTGTTATTATTTATCTATTCATGAGAGTTTATCTTATTTTTTATTGTTTATTAAATGAAGTCGACCAGTTGCCTGCCCTTCCTTCCATTATCCGTCACCGAGACAAACTGAACAAAGTTCTGAGGTCGACCTTGTAAAAATAAGGGATTCAAGTCTGTCTGCTGTTTACCTTTGCTCCTGCGCGGACTGTCCTTCTCTCCACATTTATGTGTTTGTTTGTTTGTCTATCCAATCTTTTGGGTTTTTATTTCTAATGAGGTCGACCAGTTGTCTATTTATTATTTTTTTTACTACGCATCAAGCTGCGCTGCTTGTCTTTGCTCCTGTGTGCTCGCGCACTCTCGCCTTTTCCACTTATTTTTATTTTTGATTTATTTTTGATTTATTTTGGCAATTTTAAAAAAAACATACGCATCGTGCTGTGCTGTTTATGTTTGCTTGAGTGCATTCGCGTGCTCTCTCTTTCTCCACTTTACAATTTTTTTGTTATTATTTATCTATTCCTGAGAGTTTATCTTATTTTTTTATTTGTTTATTTAAATGAAGTCGACCAGTTGCCTGCCCTTCCATTATCCGTCACCGAGACAAACTGAACAAAATTCTGAGGTCGACCTTGTAAAGATAAGGATTCAGGTCTGTCTGCTGTTTACCTTTGCTCCTGCGCGCACTGCCCTTCTCTCCACATTATGTGTTTGTTTGTTTGTCTATCTAATCTTTTGGGTTTTTATTTCTAATGAGGTCGACCAGTTGTCTATTTATTATTTTTTTTACTACGCATCAAGCTGCGCTGCTTGTCTTGCTCCTGTGTGCTCGCGCACTCTCGCCTTTTCCACTCTTTTTTATTTTTGATTTATTTTGTCAATTTAAAAAAAATTACGCATCGTGCTGTGCTGTTTGTGTTTGCTTGAGTGCATTCGCGCGCTCTCGCTTTCTCCACTTTACAATTTTTTTGTTATTATTTATCTATTCCTGAGAGTTTATCTTATTTTTTATTTGTTTATTTAAATGAAGTCGACCAGTTGCCTGCCCTTCCTTCCATTATCCGTCACGAGACAAACTGAACAAAGTTCTGAGGTCGACCTTGTAAAGATAAGGATTCAGGTCTGTCTGCTGTTTACCTTTGCTCCTGCGCGCACTGCCCTTCTCTCCACTTTTATGTGTTTGTTTGTTTGTCTATCTAATCTTTTGGGTTTTTATTTCTAATTCGGTCGACCAGTTGTCTATTTATTATTTTTTTTACTACGCATCAAGCTGCGCTGCTTGTCTTTGCTCTCGTGTGCTCGCGCACTCTCGCCTTTTCCACTTATTTTTATTTTTGATTTATTTTGTCAATTTAAAAAAAAAATACGCACGTGCTGTGCTGTTTGTGTTTGCTTGAGTGCATTCGCGGGCTCTCGCTTTTTCCACTTTACAATTTTTTGTTATTATTTATCTATTCCTGAGAGTTTATCTTATTTTTTATTTGTTTATTTAAATGAAGTCGACCAGTTGCCTACCCTTCCTTCCATTATCCGTCAACGAGACAAACTGAACAAAGTTCTGAGGTCGACCTTGTAAAGATAAGGATTCAGGTCTGTCTGCTGTTTACCTTTGCTCCTGCGCGCACTACCCTTCTCTCCACATTTATGTGTTTGTTTGTTTGTCTATCTAATCTTTTGGGTTTGTATTTCTAATGAGGTTGACCAGTTGTCTATTTATTATTTTTTTTACTACGCATCAAGCTGCGCTGCTTGTCTTTGTTCCTGTGTGCTCACGCACTCTCGCCTTTTCCACTTGTTTTTATTTTTGGTTTATTTTTGATTTATTTTTTCAATTTAAAAAAAAAGTACGCATCGTGCTGTGCTGTTTGTGTTTGCTTCAGTGCATTCGCGCGCTCTCGCTTTCTCCACTTTACAATTTTTTGTTATTATTTATCTATTCCTGAGAGTTTATCTTATTTTTTATTTGTTTATTTAAATGAAGTCGACCAGTTGCCTGCCCTTCCTTCCATTATCCGTCACCGAGACAAACTGAACAAAGTTCTGAGGTCGACCTTGTAAAGATAAGGATTCAGGTCTGTCTGCTGTTTACCTTTGCTCCTGCGCGCACTGCCCTTCTCTCCACATTTATGTGTTTGTTTGTTTGTCTATCTAATCTGTTGGGTATTTATTCCTAATGAGGTCAACCAGTTGTCTATTTATTATATTTTTTACTACGCATCAAGCTTCGCTGCTTGTCTTTGCTCCTGTGTGCTCGCGCACTCTCGCCTTTTCCACTTATTTTTATTTTTGATTTATTTTTGATTTATTTTGTCAATTTTAAAAAAAATACGCATCGTGCTGTGCTGTTTGTGTTTGCTTGAGTGCATTCGCGCGCTCTCGCTTTCTCCACTTTACAATTTTTTGTTATTATTTATCTATTCCTGAGAGTTTATCTTATTTTTTATTTGTTTATTTAAATGAAGTCGACCAGTTGCCTGCCCTTCCTTCCATTATCCGTCACCGAGACAAACTGAACAAAGTTCTGAGATCGACCTTGTAAAGATAAGGATTCAGGTCTGTCTGCTGTTTACCTTTGCTCCTGCGCGCACTGCCCTTCTCTCCACATTTATGTGTTTGTTTTTTTGTCTATCTAATCTTTTGGGTTTTTAATTCTAATGAGGTCGACCAGTTGTCTATTTATTATTTTTTTTACTACGCATCAAGCTGCGCTGCTTGTCTTTGCTCCTGTGTGCTCGCGCACTCTCGCCTTTTCCACTTATTTTTATTTTTGATTTATTTTGGATTTATTTTGTCAATTTTAAAAAAAAAGTACGCATCGTGCTGTGCTGTTTGTGTTTGCTTCAGTGCATTCGCGCGCTCTCCGCTTTCTCCACTTTACAATTTTTTTGATATTATTTATGTATTCCTGAGAGTTTATCTTATTTTTTATTTGATTATTTAAATGAAGTCGACCAGTTGCCTGCCCTTCCTTCCATTATCCGTCAACGAGACAAACTGAACAAAGTTCTGAGGTCGACCTTGTAAAGATAAGGATTCAGGTCTGTCTGCTGTTTACCTTTGCTCCTGCGCGCACTGCCCTTCTCTCCACATTTATGTGTTTGTTTGTTTGTCTATCTAATCTTTTGGGTTTTTATTTCTAATGAGATCGACCAGTTGTCTATTTATTATTTTTTTTACTACGCATCAAGCTGCGCTGCTTGTCTTTGCTCCTGCGTGTTCGCGCACTCTCGCATTTTCCACTTATTTTTATTTTTGATTTATTTTTGATTTATTTTGTCAATTTTAAAAAAAATACGCATCGTGCTGTGCTGTTTGTGTTTGCTTGAGTGCATTCGCGCGCTCTCGCTTTCTCCACTTTACAATTTTTTTGTTATTATTTATCTATTCCTGAGAGTTTATCTTATTTTTTATTTGTTTATTTAAATGAAGTCGACCAGTTGCCTGCCCTTCCTTCCATTATCCGTCACCGAGACAAACTGAACAAAGTTTTGAGGTCGACCTTGTAAAGATAAGGATTCAGGTCTGTCTGCTGTTTACTTTTGCTCCTGCGCGCACTGCCCTTCTCTCCACATTTATGTGTTTGTTTGTTTGTCTATCTAATCTTTTGGGTTTTTATTTCTAATGAGGTCGACCAGTTGTCTATTTATTATTTTTTTTACTACGCATCAAGCTGCGCTGCTTGCCTTTGCTCCTGTGTGCTCGCGCACTCTCGCCTTTTCCGCTTATTTTTTTTTTGATTTATTTTTTATTTATTTTGTCAATTTAAAAAAAATACGCATCGTGCTGTGCTGTTTGTGTTTGCTTGAGTGCATTCGCGCGCTGTCGCTTTCTCCACTTTACAATTTTTTGTTATTATTTATCTATTCCTGAGAGTTTATCTTATTTTTTATTTGTTTATTTAAATGAAGTCGACCAGGTGCCCTGCCCTTCCTTCCATTATCCGTCACCGAGACAAACTAAACAAAGTTCTGAGGTCGACCTTGTAAAGATAAGGATTCAGGTCTGTCTGCTGTTTACTTTTGCTCCTGCGCGCACTGCCCTTCTCTCCACATTTATGTGTTTGTTTGTTTGTCTATCTAATCTGTTGGGTATTTATTCCTAATGAGGTCAACCAGTTGTCTATTTATTATATTTTTTACTACGCATCAAGCTTCGCTGCTTGTCTTTGCTCCTGTGTGCTCGCGCACCTCTCGCCTTTTCCACTTATTTTTATTTTTGATTTATTTTTGATTGATTTTGTCAATTTTAAAAAAAAAATACGCATCGTGCTGTGCTGTTTGTGTTTGCTTGAGTGCATTCGCGCGCTCTCGCTTTCTCCACTTTACAATTTTTTGTTATTATTTATCTATTCCTGAGAGTTTATCTTATTTTTTATTTGTTTATTTAAATGAAGTCGACCAGTTGCCTGCCCTTCCTTCCATTATCCGTCACCGAGACAAACTGAACAAAGTTCTGAGGTCGACCTTGTAAAGATAAGATTAAGGTCTGTCTGCTGTTTACCTTTGCTCCTGCGCGAACTGCCCTTCTCTCCACATTTATGTGTTTGTTTGTTTGTCTATCAAATCTTTTGGGTTTCTATTTCTAATGAGGTCGACCAGTTGTCTATTTATTATTTTTTTTACTACGCATCAAGCTGCGCTGCTTGTCTTTGCTCCTGTGTGCACGCGCACTCTCGCCTTTTCCACTTATTTTTATTTTTGATTTATTTTTGATTTATTTTGTCAATTTAAAAAAATACGCATCGTGCTGTGCTGTTTGTGTTTGCTTGAGTGCATTCGCGCGCTCTCGCTTTCTCCACTTTACAATTTTTTTGTTATTATTTATCTATTCCTGAGAGTTTATCTTATTTTTTATTTGTTTATTTAAATGAAGTCGACCAGTTGCCTGCCCTTCCTTCCATTATCCGTCACCGAGACAAACTGAACAAAGTTCTGAGGTCGACCTTGTAAAGATAAGCATTCAGGTCTGTCTGCTGTTTACCTTTGCTCCTGCGCGCACTGCCCTTCTCTCCACATTATGTGTTTGTTTGTTTGTCTATCTAATCTTTTGGGTTTTTATTTCTAATGAGGTCGACCATTTGTCTATTTAATATTTTTTTTACTACGCATCAAGCTGCGCTGCTTGACTTTGCTCCTGTGGGCTCGCGCACTCTCGCCTTTCCCCTTATTTTTATTTTTGATTTATTTTGTCAATTTAAAAAAAATACGCATCGTGCTGTGCTGTTTGTGTTTGCTTGAGTGCATTCGCGCGCTCTCGCTTTCTCCACTTTACAATTTTTTTTGTTATTATTTATCTATTCCTGAGAGTTTATCTAATTTTTTATTTGTTTATTTAAATGAAGTCGACCAGTTG
>NW_025958305.1:0-42438 GCF_023159225.1 Perognathus longimembris pacificus | reverse complement strand
AATAGATAAATATAATAAAAAAATTGTAAAGTGGAGAAAGCGAGAGCGCGCGAATGCACTCAAGCAAACACAAACAGCACAGCACGATGCGTATTTTTTTTTTAAATTGACAAAATAAATCAAAAATCAATCAGAAATAAAAATAAGTGGAAAAGGCGAGAGTGCGCGAGCACACAGGAGCAAAGACAAGCAGCGCAGCTTGATGCGTAGTAAAAAAAATAATAAATAGACAACTGGTCGACCTCATTAGAAATAAAAACCCAAAAGATTAGATAGACAAACAAACAAACACATAAATGTGGAGAGAAGGGCAGTGAGCGCAGGAGCAAAGGTAAAGAGCAGACAGACCTGAATCCTTATCTTTACAAGGTCGACCTCAGAAATTTGTTCAGTTTGTCTCGGTGACGGATAATGGAAGGAAGGGCAGCAACTGGTCGACTTCATTTAAATAAACAAATAAAAAATGAGATAAACTCTCAGGAATAGATAAATAATAACAAAAAAATTGTAAAGTGGAGAAAGCGAGAGCGCGCGAATGCACTCAAGCAAACACAAACAGCACAGCACGATGCGTATTTTTTTAAATTGACAAAATTAATCAAAAATAAATCAAAAATAAAAATAAGTGGAAAAGGCGATAGTGCGCGAGCACACAGGAGCAAAGACAAGCAGCGCAGCTTGATGCGTAGTAAAAAAAAATAATAAATAGACAACTGGTCGACCTCATTAGAAATAAAAACCCAAAAGATTAGATAGACAAACAAACAAACACATAAATGTGGAGAGAAGGGCAGTGCGCGCAGGAGCAAAGGAAAACAGCAGACAGACTTGAATCCTTATCTTTACAAGGTCGACCTCAGAACTTTGTTCAGTTTGTCTCGGTGACGGGTAATGGAAGGAAGGGCAGGCAACTGGTCGACTTCATTTAAATAAACACATAAAAAATAAGATAAACTCTCAGGAATAGATAAATAATAACAAAAAAATTGTAAAGTGGAGAAAGCGAGAGCGCGCGAATGCACTCAAGCAAACACAAACAGCACAGCACGATGCGTATTTTTTTTAAATTGACAAAATAAATCAAAAATAAATCAAAAATAAAAATAAGTGGAAAATGCGAGGGTGCGCGAGCACACAGGAGCAAAGACAAGCAGCGCAGCTTGATGCGTAGTAAAAAAATAATAAATAGACAACTGGTCGACCTCATTAGAAATAAAAACCCAAAAGATTAGATAGACAAACAAGCAAACACATAAATGTGGAGAGAAGGGCAGTGCGCGCAGGAGCAAAGGTAAACAGCAGACAGACCTGAATCCTTATCTTTACAAGGTCGACCTCAGAACTTTGTTCAGTTTGTCTCGGTGACGGATAATGGAAGGAAGGGCAGGCAACTGGTCGACTTCATTTAAATAAACAAATAAAAAATCAGATAAACTCTCAGGAATAGATAAATAATAACAAAAAAATTGTAAAGTGGAGAAAGCAAGAGCGCGCGAATGCACTCAAGCAAACACAAACAGCACAGCACGATGCGTTATTTTTTTTTAAATTGAAAAAATAAATCAAAAATAAATCAAAAATAAAAATACGTGGAAAAGGCGAGAGTGCGCGAGCACACAGGAGCAAAGACAAGCAGCGCAGCTTGATGCGTAGTAAAAAAAATAATAAATAGACAACTGGTCGACCTCATTAGAAATAAAAACCCAAAAGATTAGATAGACAAACAAACAAACACATAAATGTGGAGAGAAGGGCAGTGCGCGCAAGAGCAAAGGTATACAGCAGACAGACCTGAATCCTTATCTTTACAAGGTCGACCTCAGAACTTTGTTCAGTTTGTCTCGGTGAAGGATAATGGAAGGAAGGGCAGGCAACTGGTCCACTTCATTTAAATAAACAAATAAAAAATAAGATAAACTCTCAGGAATAGATAAACAATAACAAAAAAAATTGTAAAGTGGAGAATGCGAGAGCGCGCGAATGCACTCAAGCAAACACAAACAGCACAGCACGATGCGTATTTTTTTTTAAATTGACAAAATAAATCAAAAATAAATCAAAAATAAAAATAAGTGGAAAAGGTGAGCGTGCGCGAGCACACAGGAGCAAAGACAAACAGCGCAGCTTCATGCGTAGTAAAAAAAATAATAAATAGACAACTGGTCGACCTCATTAGAAATAAAAACCCAAAAGATTAGATAGACAAACAAACAAACACATAAATGTGGAGAGAAGGCAGTGTGCGCAGGAGCAAAGGTAAACAGCAGACAGACCTGAATCCTTATCTTTACAAGGTCGACCTCAGAATTTTGTTCAGTTGTCTCGGTGACGGATAATGGAAGGGCAGGCAACTGGTCGACTTCATTTAAATAAACAAAAAAAATAAGATAAACTCTCAGGAATAGATAAATAATAACAAAAAAATTGTAAAGTGGAGAAAGCGAGAGCGCGCGAATGCACTCAAGCAAACACAAACAGCACAGCAAGATGCGTATTTTTTTTTAAATTGACAAAATAAATCAAAAATACATCAAAAATAAAAATAAGTGGAAAAGGCGAGAGTGCGCTAGCACACAGGAGCAAAGACAAGCAGCGCAGCTTGATGCGTACTAAAAAAAATAATAAATAGACAACTGGTCGACCTCATTAGAAATAAAAACCCAAAAGATTAGATAGACAAACAAGCAAACACATAAATGTGGAGAGAAGGGCAGTGCGCGCAGGAGCAAAGGTAAAGAGCAGACAGACCTGAATCCTTATCTTTACAAGGTCGACCTCAGAACTTTGTTCAGTTTGTCTCGGTGACGGATAATGGAAGGAAGGGCAGGCAACTGGTCGACATCATTTAAATAAACAAATAAAAAATAAGATAAACTCTCAGGAATAGATAAATAATAACAAAAAAATTGTAAAGTGGAGAAAGCGAGAGCACGCGAATGCACTCAAGCAAACACAAACAGCACAGTATGATGCGTATTTTTTTTTTAAATTAACAAAATAAATCAAAAATAAAAATACGTGGAAAAGGCGAGAGTGCGCGAGCACACAGGGGTAAAGACAAGCAGCGCAGCTTGATGCGTAGTAAAAAAAATAATAAATAGACAACTGGTCGACCTCATTAGAAATAAAAACCCAAAAGATTAGATAGACAAACAAGCAAACACATAAATGTGGAGAGAAGGGCAGTGCGCACAGGAGCAAAGGTAAACAGCAGACAGACCTGAATCCTTATCTTTACAAGGTCGACCTCAGAAATTTGTTCAGTTTGTCTCGGTGACGGATAATGGAAGGAAGGGCAGGCAACTGGTCGACTTCATTTAAATAAACAAATAAAAAATAAGATAAACTCTCAGGAATAGATAAATAATAACAAAAAGATTGTAAAGTGGAGAAAGCGAGAGCGCGCGAATGCACTCAAGCAAACACAAACAGCACAGCACGATGCGTATTTTTTTTTAAAATTGACAAAATAAATAAAAAATAAAAAAAAGTGGAAAAGGCGAGAGTGCGCGAGCACACAGGAGCAAAGACAAGCAGCGCAGCTTGATGCGTAGTAAAAAAAATAATAAATAGACAACTGGTCGACCTCATTAGAAATAAAAACCCAAAAGATTAGATAGACAAACAAACAAACACATAAATGTGGAGAGAAGGGCAGTGCGCGCAGGAGCAAAGGTAAAGAGCAGACAGACCTGAATCCTTATCTTTACAAGGTCGACCTCAGAACTTTGTTCAGTTTGTCTCGGTGACGGATAATGGAAGGAAGGGCAGGCAACTGGTCGACTTCATTTCAATAAACAAATAAAAAATAAGATAAACTCTCAGGAATAGATAAATAATAACAAAAAAATTGTAAAGTGGAGAAAGCGAGAGCGCGCGAATGCACTCAAGCAAACACAAACAGCACAGCACGATGCGTATTTTTTTTTAAATTGACAAATAAATCAAAAATAAAAATACGTGGAAAAGGCGAGAGTGCGCGAGCACACAGGAGCAAAGACAAGCAGCGCAGCTTGATGCGTAGTAAAAAAAATAATAAATAGACAACTGGTCGACCTCATTAGAAATAAAAACCCAAAAGATTAGATAGACCAACAAGCAAACACATAAATGTGGAGAGAAGGGCAGTGCGCACAGGAGCAAAGGTAAACAGCAGACAGACCTGAATCCTTATCTTTACAAGGTCGACCTCAGAAATTTGTTCAGTTTGTCTCGGTGACGGATAATGGAAGGAAGGGCAGGCAACTGGTCGACTTCATTTAAATAAACAAATAAAAAATAAGATAAACTCTCAGGAATAGATAAATAATAACAAAAAAATTGTAAAGTGGAGAAAGCGAGAGCGCGCGAATGCACTCAAGCAAACACAAACAGCAGAGCACGATGCGTATTTTTTTTTAAAATTGACAAAATAAATCAAAAATAAAAATAAGTGGAAAAGGCGAGAGTGCGCGAGCACACAGGAGCAAAGACAAGCAGCGCAGCTTGATGCGTAGTAAAAAAAATAATAAATAGACAACTGGTCGACCTCATTAGAAATAAAAACCCAAAAGATTAGATAGACAAACAAACAAACACATAAATGTGGAGAGAAGGGCAGTGCGCGCAGGAGCAAAGGTAAACAGCAGACAGACCTGAATCCTTATCTTTACAAGGTCGACCTCAGAACTTTGTTCAGTTTGTCTCGGTGACGGATAATGGAAGGAAGGGCAGGCAACTGGTCGACTTCATTTCAATAAACAAATAAAAAATAAGATAAACTCTCAGGAATAGATAAATAATAACAAAAAAATTGTAAAGTGGAGAAAGCGAGAGCGCGCGAATGCACTCAAGCAAACACAAACAGCACAGCACGATGCGTATTTTTTTTTAAATTGACAAAAGAAATCAAAAATAAATCAAAAATAAAAATAAGTGGAAAAGGCGAGAGTGCGCGAGCACACAGGAGCAAAGACAAGCAGCGCAGCTTGATGCGTAGTAAAAAAAATAATAAATAGACAACTGGTCGACCTCATTAGAAATAAAAACCCAAAAGATTAGATAGACAAACAAACAAACACATAAATGTGGAGAGAAGGGCAGTGTGCGCAGGAGCAAATGTAAACAGCAGACAGACCTGAATCCTTATCTTTACAAGGTCGACCTCAGAACTTTGTTCAGTTTGTCTCGGTGACGGATAATGGAAGGAAGGGCAGGCAACTGGTCGACTTCATTTAAATAAACAAATAAAAAATAAGATAAACTCTCAGGAATAGATAAATAATAACAAAAAAATTGTAAAGTGGAGAAAGCGAGAGCGCGCGAATGCACTCAAGCAAACACAAACAGCACAGCCCGATGCGTATTTTTTTTTTAAATTGACAAAATAAATCAAAAATAAAAAAAAGTGGAAAAGGCGAGAGTGCGCGAGCACACAGGAGCAAAGACAAGCAGCGCAGCTTGATGCGTAGTAAAAAAAATAATAAATAGAGAACTGGTCGACCTCATTAGAAATAAAAACCCAAAAGATTAGATAGACAAACAAACAAACACATAAATGTGGAGAGAAGGGCAGTGCGCACAGGAGCAATGGTAAACAGCAGACAGACCTGAATCCTTATCTTTACAAGGTCGACCTCAGAACTTTGTTCAGTTTGTCTCGGTGACGGATAATGGAAGGAAGGGCAGGCAACTGGTCGACTTCATTTAAATAAACAAATAAAAAATCAGATAAACTCTCAGGAATAGATAAATAATAACAAAAAAATTGTAAAGTGGAGAAAGCGAGAGCGCGCGAATGCACTCAAGCAAACACAAACAGCACAGCCCGATGCGTATTTTTTTTTAAATTGACAAAATAAATCAAAAATAAATCAAAAATAAAAATAAGTGGAAAAGGCGAGAGTGCGCGAGCACACAGGAGCAAAGACAAGCAGCGCAGCTTGATGCGTAGTAAAAAAAATAATAAATAGACAACTGGTCGACCTCATTAGAAATAAAAACCCAAAAGGTTAGATAGACAAACAAACAAACACATAAATGTGGAGAGAAGGGCAGTGCGCGCAGGAGCAAAGGTAAACAGTAGACAGACCTGAATCCTTATCTTTACAAGGTCGACCTCAGAACTTTGTTCAGTTTGTCTCGGTGACGGATAATGGAAGGAAGAGCAGGCAACTGGTCGACTTCATTTAAATAAACAAATAAAAAATAAGATAAACTCTCAGGAATAGATAAATATTAACAAAAATATTTTAAAGTGGAGAAAGCGAGAGCGCGCGAATGCACTCAAGCAAACACAAACAGCACAGCACAATGCGTATTTTTTTTTAATTGACAAAATAAATCAAAAATAAAAATAAGTGGAAAAGGCGAGAGTGCGCGAGCACACAGGAGCAAAGACAAGCAGCGCAGCTTGATGCGTAGTAAAAAAAATAATAAATAGACAACTGGTCGACCTCATTAGAAATAAAAACCCAAAAGATTAGATAGACAAACAAACAAACACATAAATGTGGAGAGAAGGGCAGTGCGCGCAGGAGCAAAGGTAAACAGCAGACAGACCTGAATCCTTATCTTTACAAGGTCGACCTCAGAACTTTGTTCAGTTTGTCTCGGTGACGGATAATGGAAGGAAGGGCAGGCAACTGGTCGACTTCATTTAAATAAACAAATAAAAAATAAGATAAACTCTCAGGAATACATAAATAATAACAAAAAAATTGTAAAGTGGAGAAAGCGAGAGCGCGCGAATGCACTCAAGCAAACACAAACAGCACAGCACGATGCGTATTTTTTTTTAAATTGACAAAAGAAATCAAAAATAAATCAAAAATAAAAATAAGTGGAAAAGGCGAGAGTGCGCGAGCACACAGGAGCAAACACAAGCAGCGCAGCTTGATGTGTAGTAAAAAAAATAATAAATAGACACTGGTCGACCTCATTAGAAATAAAAACCCAAAAGATTAGATAGACAAACAAACAAACACATAAATGTGGAGAGAAGGGCAGTGTGCGCAGGAGCAAATGTAAACAGCAGACAGACCTGAATCCTTATCTTTACAAGGTCGACCTCAGAACTTTGTTCAGTTTGTCTCGGTGACGGATAATGGAAGGAAGGGCAGGCAACTGGTCGACTTCATTTAAATAAACAAATAAAAAATAAGATAAACTCTCAGGAATAGATAAATAATAACAAAAAAATTGTAAAGTGGAGAAAGCGAGAGCGCGCGAATGCACTCAAGCAAACACAAACAGCACAGCACGATGCGTATTTTTTTTTTAAATTGACAAAATAAATCAAAAATAAAAAAAAGTGGAAAAGGCGAGAGTGCGCGAGCACACAGGAGCAAAGACAAGCAGCGCAGCTTGATGCGTAGTAAAAAAAATAATAAATAGACAACTGGTCGACCTCATTAGAAATAAAAACCCAAAAGATTAGATAGACAAACAAACAAACACATAAATGTGGAGAGAAGGGCAGTGCGCACAGGAGCAAAGGTAAACAGCAGACAGACCTGAATCCTTATCTTTACAAGGTCGACCTCAGAACTTTGTTCAGTTTGTCTCGGTGACGGATAATGGAAGGAAGGGCAGGCAACTGGTCGACTTCATTTAAATAAACAAATAAAAAATCAGATAAACTCTCAGGAATAGATAAATAATAACAAAAAAATTGTAAAGTGGAGAAAGCGAGAGCGCGCGAATGCACTCAAGCAAACACAAACAGCACAGCCCGATGCGTATTTTTTTTTAAATTGACAAAATAAATCAAAAATAAATCAAAAATAAAAATAAGTGGAAAAGGCGAGAGTGCGCGAGCACACAGGAGCAAAGACAAGCAGCGCAGCTTGATGCGTAGTAAAAAAAATAATAAATAGACAACTGGTCGACCTCATTAGAAATAAAAACCCAAAAGATTAGATAGACAAACAAACAAACACATAAATGTGGAGAGAAGGGCAGTGCGCGCAGGAGCAAAGGTAAACAGCAGACAGACCTGAATCTTTATCTTTACAAGGTCGACCTCAGAACTTTGTTCAGTTTGTCTCGGTGACGGATAATGGAAGGAAGGGCAGGCAACTGGTCGACTTCATTTAAATAAACAAATAAAAAATAAGATAAACTCTCAGGAATAGATAAATAATAACAAAAAAATTGTAAAGTGGAGAAAGCGAGAGCGCGCGAATGCACTCAAGCAAACACAAACAGCACAGCACGATGCGTATTTTTTTTTAAAATTGACAAAATAAATCAAAAATAAAAATAAGTGGAAAAGGCGAGAGTGCGCGAGCACACAGGAGCAAAGACAAGCAGCGCAGCTTGATGGGTAGTAAAAAAAATAATAAATAGACAACTGGTCGACCTCATTAGAAATAAAAACCCAAAAGATTAGATAGACAAACAAACAAACACATAAATGTGGAGAGAAGGGCAGTGCGCGCAGGAGCAAAGGTAAACAGCAGACAGACCTGAATCCTTATCTTTACAAGGTCGACCTCAGAACTTTGTTCAGTTTGTCTCGGTGACGGATAATGGAAGGAAGGGCAGGCAACTGGTCGACTTCATTTAAATAAACAAATAAAAAATAAGATAAACTCTCAGGAATAGATAAATAATAACAAAAAAATTGTAAAGTGGAGAAAGCGAGAGCGCGCGAATGCACTCAAGCAAACACAAACAGCACAGCACGATGCGTATTTTTTTTAAAATTGACAAAATAAATCAAAAATAAATTAAAAATAAAAATAAGTGGAAAAGGGGAGAGTGCGCGAGCACACAGGAGCAAAGACAAGCAGCGCAGCTTGATTCGTAGTAAAAAAAATAATAAATAGACAACTGTTCGACCTCATTAGAAATAAAAACCCAAAAGATTAGATAGACAAACAAACAAACACATAAATGTGGAGAGAAGGGCAGTGCGCGCAGGAGCAAAGGTAAACAGCAGACAGACCTGAATCCTTATCTTTACAAGGTCGACCTCAGAACTTTGTTCAGTTTGTCTCGGTGACGGATAATGGAAGGAAGGGCAGGCAACTGGTCGACTTCATTTAAATAAACAAATAAAAAATAAGATAAACTCTCAGGAATAGATAAATGTTAACAAAAAAATTGTAAAGTGGAGAAAACGAGAGCGCGCGAATGCACTCAAGCAAACACAAAGAGCACAGCACGATGCGTATTTTTTTTTAAATTGACAAAATAAATCAAAAATAAAAATAAGTGGAAAAGGCGAGAGTGCGCGAGCACACAGGAGCAAAGACAAGCAGCGCAGCCTGATGCGTAGGAAAAAAAAAAAATAAATAGACAACTGGTCGACCTCATTAAAAATAAAAACCCAAAAGTTTAGATAGACAAACAAACAAACACATAAATGTGGAGAGTAGGGCAGTGCGCGCAGGAGCAAAGGTAAACAGTAGACAGACCTGAATCCTTATCTTTACAAGGTCGACCTCAGAACTTTGTTCAGTTTGTCTCGGTGACGGATAATGGAAGGAAGGGCAGGCAACTGGTCGACTTCATTTAAATAAACAAATAAAAATAAGATAAACTCTCAGGAATAGATAAATAATAATAAAAAAATTGTAAAGTGGGAAGCGAGAGCGCGCGAATGCACTCAAGCAAACACAAACAGCACAGCACGATGCGTATTTTTTTTAAATTGACAAAATAAATCAAAAATAAATCAAAAATAAAAATAACTGGAAAAGGTGAGAGTGCGCGAGCACACAGGAGCAAAGACAAGCAGAGCAGCTTGATGCGTAGTAAAAAAAATAATAAATAGACAACTGGTCGACCTCATTAGAAATAAAAACCCAAAAGATTAGATAGGCAAACAAACAAACACATAAATGTGGAGAGAAGGGCAGTGCGCGCAGGAGCAAAGGTAAACAGCAGACAGACCTGAATCCTTATCTTTACAAGGTCGACCTCAGAACTTTGTTCAGTTTGTCTCGGTGACGGATAATGGAAGGAAGGGCAGGCAACTGGTCGACTTCATTTAAATAAACAAATAAAAAATAAGATAAACTCTCAGGAATAGATAAATAATAACAAAAAAATTGTAAAGTTGAGAAAGCGAGAGCGCGCGAATGCACTCAAGCAAACACAAACAGCACAGCACGATGCGTATTTTTTTAAAAAAATTGACAAAATAAATCAAAAATAAATCAAAAATAAAAATAAGTGGAAAAGGCGAGAGTGCGCGAGCACACAGGAGCAAAGACAAGCAGCGCAGCTTGATGCGTAGTAAAAAAAATAATAAATAGACAACTGGTCGACCTCATTAGAAATAAAAACCCAAAAGATTAGATAGACAAACAAACAAACACATAAATGTGGAGAGAAGGGCAGTGCGCGCAGGAGCAAAGGTAAACAGCAGACAGACCTGAATCCTTATCTTTACAAGGTCGACCTCAGAACTTTGTTCAGTTTGTCTCGGTGACGGATAATGGAAGGAAGGGCAGGCAACTAGTCGACTTCATTTAAATAAACAAATAAAAAATGAGATAAACTCTCAGGAATAGATAAATAATAACAAAAAATGGTAAAGTGGAGAAAGTGAGAGCGCGCGAATGCACTCAAGCAAACACAAACAGCACAGCACGATGCGTATTTTTTTTTAAAATTGACAAAATAAATCAAAAGTAAATCAAAAATAAAAATAAGTGGAAAAGGCGAGAGTGCGCGAGCACACAGGAGCAAAGACAAGCAGCGCAGCTTGATCCGTAGTAAAAAAAATAATAAATAGACAACTGGTCGACCTCATTAGAAATAAAATCCCAAAAGATTAGATAGACAAACAAACAAACACATAAATGTGGAGAGAAGGGCAGTGTGCGCAGGAGCAAAGGTAAAGAGCAGACAGACCTGAATCCTTATCTTTACAAGGTCGACCTCAGAACTTTGTTCAGTTTGTCTCGGTGACGGATAATGGAAGGCAGGGCAGGCAACTGGTCGACTTCATTTAAATAAGCAAATAAAAATAAGATAAACTCTCAGGAATAGATAAATAATAACAAAAAATTGTAAAGTGGAGAAAGCGAGAGCGCGCGAATGCACTCAAGCAAACACAAACAGCACAGCACGATGCGTATTTTTTTTAAATTGACAAAATAAATCAAAAATAAAATTACGTGGAAAAGGCGAGAGTGTGCGAGCACACAGGAGCAAAGACAAGCAGCGCAGCTTGATGCGTAGTAAAAAAAATAATAAATAGACAACTGGTCGACCTCATTAGAAATAAAAACCCAAAAGATTAGATAGACAAACAAACAAACACATAAATGTGGAGAGAAGGGCAGTGCGCGCAGGAGCAAAGGTAAACAGCAGACAGACCTGAATCCTTATCTTTACAAGGTCGACCTCAGAACTTTGTTCAGTTTGTCTTGGTGACGGATAATGGAAGGAAGGGCAGGCAACTGGTCGACTTCATTTAAATAAACAAATAAAAAATAAGATAAACTCTCAGGAATAGATAAATAATAACAAATAAATTGTAAAGTGGAGAAAGCGAGAGCGCGCGAATGTACTCAAGCAAACACAAACAGCACAGCACGATGCGTATTTTTTTTTAAAATTGACAAAATAAATCAAAAATAAATCAAAAATAAAAATAAGTGGAAAAGGCGAGAGTGCGCGAGCACACAGGAGCAAAGACAAGCAGCGCAGCTTGATGCGTAGTAAAAAAAATAATAAATAGACAACTGGTCGACCTCATTAGAAATAAAAACCCAAAAGATTAGATAGACAAACAAACAAACACATAAATGTGGAGAGGAGGGCAGTGCGCGCAGGAGCAAAGGTAAACAGCAGACAGACCTGAATCCTTATCTTTACAAGGTCGACCTCAGAACTTTGTTCAGTTTGTCTCGGTGACGGATAATGGAAGGAAGGGCAGGCAACTGGTCGACTTCATTTAAATAAACAAATAAAAAATGAGATAAACTCTCAGGAATAGATAAATAATAACAAAAAAATTGTAAAGTGGAGAAAGCGAGAGCGCGCGAATGCACTCAAGCAAACACAAACAGCACAGCACGATGCGTATTTTTTTTAATTGACAAAATTAATCAAAAATAAATCAAAAATAAAAATAAGTGGAAAAGGCGAGAGTGCGCGAGCACACAGGAGCAAAGACAAGCAGCGCAGCTTGATGCGTAGTAAAACAAATAATAAATAGAAAACTGGTCGACCTCATTAGAAATAAAAACCCAAAAGATTAGATAGACAAACAAACAAACACATAAATGTGGAGAGAAGGGCAGTGCGCGCAGGAGCAAAGGTATACAGCAGACAGACCTGAATCCTTATCTTAACAAGGTCGACCTCAGAACTTTGTTCAGGTTGTCTCGGTGAAGGATAATGGAAGGAATGGCAGGCAACTGGTCGACTTCATTTAAATAAACAAATAAAAAGTAAGATAAACTCTCAGGAATAGATAAACAATAACAAAAAAAATTGTAAAGTGGAGAATGCGAGGGCGCGCGAATGCACTCAAGCAAACACAAACAGCACAGCACGATGCGTATTTTTTTTTAAATTGACAAAATAAATCAAAAATAAATCAAAAATAAAAATAAGTGGAAAAGGCGAGAGTGCGCGAGCACACAGGAGCAAAGACAGGCAGCGCAGCTTGATGCGTAGTAAAAAAAATAATAAATACACAACTGGTCGACCTCATTAGAAATAAAAACCCAAAAGATTAGATAGACAAACAAACAAACACATAAATGTGGAGAGAAGGCAGTGTGCGCAGGAGCAAAGGTAAACAGCAGACAGACCTGAATCCTTATCTTTACAAGGTCGACCTCAGAATTTTGTTCAGTTTGTCTCGGTGACGGATAATGGAAGGGCAGGCAACTGGTCGACTTCATTTAAATAAACAAAAAAAAATAAGATAAACTCTCAGGAATAGATAAATAATAACAAAAAAATTGTAAAGTGGAGAAAGCGAGAGCGCGCGAATGCACTCAAGCAAACACAAACAGCACAGCAAGATGCGTATTTTTTTTAAATTGACAAAATAAATCAAAAATAAATCAAAAATAAAAATAAGTGGAAAAGGCGAGAGTGCGCTAGCACACAGGAGCAAAGACAAGCAGCGCAGCTTGATGCGTAGTAAAAAAAATAATAAATAGGCAACTGGGCGACCTCATTAGAAATAAAAACCCAAAAGATTAGATGGACAAACAAGCAAACACATAAATGTGGAGAGAAGGGCAGTGCGCGCAGGAGCAAAGGTAAAGAGCAGACAGCCCTGAATCCTTATCTTTACAAGGTCGACCTCAGAACTTTGTTCAGTTTGTCTCGGTGACGGATAATGGAAGGAAGGGCAGGCAACTGGTCGACATCATTTAAATAAACAAATAAAAAATAAGATAAACTCTCAGGAATAGATAAATAATAACAAAAAAATTGTAAAGTGGAGAAAGCAAGAGCGCGCGAATGCACTCAAGCAAACACAAACAGCACAGCACGATGCGTATTTTTTTTTAAATTGACAAAATAAATCAAAAATAAAAATACGTGGAAAAGGCGAGAGTGCGCGAGCACACAGGAGCAAAGACAAGCAGCGCAGCTTGATGCGTAGTAAAAAAAATAATAAATAGACAACTGGTCGACCTCATTAGAAATAAAAACCCAAAAGATTAGATAGACAAACAAACAAACACATAAATGTGGAGAGAAGGGCAGTGCGCGCAGGAGCAAAGGTAAACAGCAGACAGACCTGAATCCTTATCTTTACAAGGTCGACCTCAGAACTTTGTTCAGTTTGTCTCGGTGACGGATAATGGAAGGAAGGGCAGGCAACTGGTCGACTTCATTTAAATAAACAAAAAAAAAATAAGATAAACTCTCAGGAATAGATAAATAATAACAAAAAAATTGTAAAGTGGAGAAAGCGAGAGCGCGCGAATGCACTCAAGCAAACACAAACAGCACAGCAAGATGCGTATTTTTTTTAAATTGACAAAATAAATCAAAAATAAATCAAAAATAAAAATAAGTGGAAAAGGCGAGAGTGCGCTAGCACACAGGAGCAAAGACAAGCAGCGCAGCTTGATGCGTAGTAAAAAAAATAATAAATAGGCAACTGGGCGACCTCATTAGAAATAAAAACCCAAAAGATTAGATGGACAAACAAGCAAACACATAAATGTGGAGAGAAGGGCAGTGCGCGCAGGAGCAAAGGTAAAGAGCAGACAGCCCTGAATCCTTATCTTTACAAGGTCGACCTCAGAACTTTGTTCAGTTTGTCTCGGTGACGGATAATGGAAGGAAGGGCAGGCAACTGGTCGACATCATTTAAATAAACAAATAAAAAATAAGATAAACTCTCAGGAATAGATAAATAATAACAAAAAAATTGTAAAGTGGAGAAAGCAAGAGCGCGCGAATGCACTCAAGCAAACACAAACAGCACAGCACGATGCGTATTTTTTTTTAAATTGACAAAATAAATCAAAAATAAAAATACGTGGAAAAGGCGAGAGTGCGCGAGCACACAGGAGCAAAGACAAGCAGCGCAGCTTGATGCGTAGTAAAAAAAATAATAAATAGACAACTGGTCGACCTCATTAGAAATAAAAACCCAAAAGATTAGATAGACAAACAAACAAACACATAAATGTGGAGAGAAGGGCAGTGCGCGCAGGAGCAAAGGTAAACAGCAGACAGACCTGAATCCTTATCTTTACAAGGTCGACCTCAGAACTTTGTTCAGTTTGTCTCGGTGACGGATAATGGAAGGAAGGGCAGGCAACTGGTCGACTTCATTTAAATAAACAAATAAAAAATAAGATAAACTCTCAGGAATAGATAAATAATAACAAAAAAATTGTAAAGTGGAGAAAGCGAGAGCGCGCGAATGCACTCAAGCAAACACAAACAGCACAGCAAGATGCGTATTTTTTTTAAATTGACAAAATAAATCAAAAATAAATCAAAAATAAAAATAAGTGGAAAAGGCGAGAGTGCGCTAGCACACAGGAGCAAAGACAAGCAGCGCAGCTTGATGCGTAGTAAAAAAAATAATAAATAGGCAACTGGGCGACCTCATTAGAAATAAAAACCCAAAAGATTAGATGGACAAACAAGCAAACACATAAATGTGGAGAGAAGGGCAGTGCGCGCAGGAGCAAAGGTAAAGAGCAGACAGCCCTGAATCCTTATCTTTACAAGGTCGACCTCAGAACTTTGTTCAGTTTGTCTCGGTGACGGATAATGGAAGGAAGGGCAGGCAACTGGTCGACATCATTTAAATAAACAAATAAAAAATAAGATAAACTCTCAGGAATAGATAAATAATAACAAAAAAATTGTAAAGTGGAGAAAGCAAGAGCGCGCGAATGCACTCAAGCAAACACAAACAGCACAGCACGATGCGTATTTTTTTTTAAATTGACAAAATAAATCAAAAATAAAAATACGTGGAAAAGGCGAGAGTGCGCGAGCACACAGGAGCAAAGACAAGCAGCGCAGCTTGATGCGTAGTAAAAAAAATAATAAATAGACAACTGGTCGACCTCATTAGAAATAAAAACCCAAAAGATTAGATAGACAAACAAACAAACACATAAATGTGGAGAGAAGGGCAGTGCGCGCAGGAGCAAAGGTAAACAGCAGACAGACCTGAATCCTTATCTTTACAAGGTCGACCTCAGAACTTTGTTCAGTTTGTCTCGGTGACGGATAATGGAAGGAAGGGCAGGCAACTGGTCGACTTCATTTAAATAAACAAATAAAAAATAAGATAAACTCTCAGGAATAGATAAATAATAACAAAAAAATTGTAAAGTGGAGAAAGCGAGAGCGCGCGAATGCACTCAAGCAAACACAAACAGCACAGCACGATGCGTATTTTTTTTTAAATTGACAAAATAAATCAAAAATAAATCAAAAATAAAAATAAGTGGAAAAGGCGAGAGTGCGCGAGCACACAGGAGCAAAGACAAGCAGCGCAGCTTGATGCGTAGTAAAAAAAATAATAAATAGACAACTGGTCGACCTCATTAGAAATAAAAACCCAAAAGATTAGATAGACAAACAAACAAACACATAAATGTGGAGAGAAGGGCAGTGCACGCAGGAGCAAAGGTAAACAGCAGACAGACCTGAATCCTTATCTTTACAAGGTCGACCTCAGAACTTTGTTCAGTTTGTCTCGGTGACGGATAATGGAAGGAAGGGCAGGCAACTGGTCGCCTTCATTTAAATAAACAAATAAAAAATAAGATAAACTCTCAGGAATAGATAAATAATAACAAAAAAATTGTAAAGTGGAGAAAGCGAGAGCGCGCGAATGCACTCAAGCAAACACAAACAGCACAGCACGATGTGTATTTTTTTTTAAATTGACAAAATAAATCAAAAATAAATCAAAAATAAAAATAAGTGGAAAAGGCGAGAGTGCGCGAGCACACAGGAGCAAAGACAAGCAGCGCAGCTTGATGCGTAGTAAAATAAATAATAAATAGACAACTGGTCGACCTCATTAGAAATAAAAACCGAAAAGATTAGATAGACAAACAAACAAACACATAAATTTGGAGAGAAGGGCAGTGCGCGCAGGAGCAAAGGTAAACAGCAGACAGACCTGAATCCTTATCTTTACAAGGTCGACCTCAGAACTTTGTTCAGTTTGTCTCGGTGGCGGATAATGGAAGGAAGGACAGGCAACTGGTCGACTTCATTTAAATAAACAAATAAAAAATAAGATAAACTCTCAGGAATAGATAAATAATAACAAAAAAATTGTAAAGTGGAGAAAGCGAGAGCGCGCGAATGCACTCAAGCAAACACAAACAGCACAGCACGATGCGTATTTTTTTTTAAAATTGACAAAATAAATCAAAAATAAAAAAAAGTGGAAAAGGCGAGAGTGCGCGAGCACACAGGAGCAAAGACAAGCAGCGCAGCTTGATGCGTAGTAAAAAAAATAATAAATAGACAACTGGTCGACCTCATTAGAAATAAAAACCCAAAAGATTAGATAGACAAACAAGCAAACACATAAATGTGGAGAGAAGGGCAGTGCGCGCAGGAGCAAAGGTAAACAGCAGACAGACCTGAATCCTTATCTTTACAAGGTCGACCTCAGAACTTTGTTCAGTTTGTCTCGGTGACGGATAATGGAAGGAAGGGCAGGCAACTGGTCGACTTCATTTAAATAAACAAATAAAAAATAAGATAAACTCTCAGGAATAGATAAATAATAACAAAAAAATTGTAAAGTGGAGAAAGCGAGAGCGCGCGAATGCACTCAAGCAAACACAAACAGCACAGCACGATGCGTATTTTTTTTAATTGACAAAATAAATCAAAAATAAATCAAAAATAAAAATAAGTGGAAAAGGCGAGAGTGCGCGATCACACAGGAGCAAAGAAAAGCAGCACAGCTTGATGCGGAGTAAAAAAAATAATAAATAGACAACTAGTCGACCTCATTAGAAATAAAAACCCAAAAGATTAGATAGACAAACAAACAAACACATAAATGTGGAGAGAAGGGCAGTGCGCGCAGGAGCAAAGGTAAACAGCAGACAGACCTGAATCCTTATCTTTACAAGGTCGACCTCAGAACTTTGTTCAGTTTGTCTCGGTGACGGATAATGGAAGGAAGGGCAGGCAACTGGTCGACTTCATTTAAATAAACAAATAAAAAATAAGATAAACTCTCAGGAATAGATAAATAATAACAAAAAAATTGTAAAGTGGAGAAAGCGAGAGCGCGCGAATGCACTCAAGCAAACACAAACAGCACAGCACGATGCGTATTTTTTTTTTAAAATTGAAAATATAAATAAAAAATAAATCAAAAATAAAAATACGTGGAAAAGGCGAGAGTGCGCGAGCACACAGGAGCAAAGACAAGCAGCGCAGCTTGATGCGTAGTAAAAAAAATAATAAATAGACAACTGGTCGACCTCATTAGAAATAAAAACCCAAAATATTAGATAGACAAACAAACAAACACATAAATGTGGAGAGAAGGCAGTGTGCGCAGGAGCAAAGGTAAACAGCAGACAGACCTGAATCCTTATCTTTACAAGGTCGACCTCAGAATTTTGTTCAGTTTGTCTCGGTGACGGATAATGGAAGGGCAGGCAACTGGTCGACTTCATTTAAATAAACAAAAAAAATAAGATAAACTCTCAGGAATAGATAAATAATAACAAAAAAATTGTAAAGTGGAGAAAGCGAGAGCACGCGAATGCACTCAAGCAAACACAAACAGCACAGCAAGATGCGTATTTATTTTAAATTGACAAAATAAATCAAAAATAAATCAAAAATAAAAATAAGTGGAAAAGGCGAGAGTGCGCTAGCACACAGGAGCAAAGACAAGCAGCGCAGCTTGATGCGTAGTAAAAAAAATAATAAATAGGCAACTGGTCGACCTCATTAGAAATAAAAACCCAAAAGATTAGATGGACAAACAAGCAAACACATAAATGTGGAGAAGGGCAGTGCGCGCAGGAGCAAAGGTAAAGAGCAGACAGCCCTGAATCCTTATCTTTACAAGGTCGACCTCAGAACTTTGTTCAGTTTGTCTCGGTGACGGATAATGGAAGGAAGGGCAGGCAACTGGTCGACATCATTTAAATAAACAAATAAAAAATAAGATAAACTCTCAGGAATAGATAAATAATAACAAAAAAATTGTAAAGTGGAGAAAGCGAGAGCGCGCGAATGCACTCAAGCAAACACAAACAGCACAGAACGATGTGTATTTTTTTTAAATTGACAAAATAAATAAAAAATAAATCAAAAATAAAAATAAGTGGAAAAGGCGAGAGTGCGCGAGCGCACAGGAGCAAAGACAAGCAGCGCAGCTTGATGCGTAGTAAAATAAATAATAAATAGACAACTGGTCGACCTCATTAGAAATAAAAACCCAAAAGATTAGATAGACAAACAAACAAACACATAAATGTGGAGAGAAGGGCAGTGCGCGCAGGAGCAAAGGTAAACAGCAGACAGACCTGAATCCTTATCTTTACAAGGTCGACCTCAGAACTTTGTTCAGTTTGTCTCGGTGGCGGATAATGGAAGGAAGGACAGGCAAGTGGTCGACTTCATTTAAATAAACAAATAAAAAATAAGATAAACTCTCAGGAATAGATAAATAATAACAAAAAAATTGTAAAGTGGAGAAAGCGAGAGCGCGCGAATGCACTCAAGCAAACACAAACAGCACAGCACGATGCGTATTTTTTTTTAAATTGACAAAATAAATCAAAAATAAATCAAAAATAAAAATAAGTGGAAAAGGCGAGAGTGCGCGAGCACACAGGAGCAAAGACAAGCAGCGCAGCTTGATGCGGAGTAAAAAAAATAATAAATAGACAACTAGTCGACCTCATTAGAAATAAAAACCCAAAAGATTAGATAGACAAACAAACAAACACATAAATGTGGAGAGAAGGGCAGTGCGCGCAGGAGCAAAGGTAAACAGCAGACAGACCTGAATCCTTATCTTTACAAGGTCGACCTCAGAACTTTGTTCAGTTTGTCTCGGTGACGGATAATGGAAGGAAGGGCAGGCAACTGGTCGACTTGATTTAAATAAACAAATAAAAAATAAGATAAACTCTCAGGAATAGATAAATAATAACAAAAAAATTGTAAAGTGGAGAAAGCGAGAGCGCGCGAATGCACTCAAGCAAACACAAACAGCACAGCACGATGCGTATTTTTTTTTTAAAATTGAAAAAATAAATCAAAAATTAATCAAAAATAAAAATACGTGGAAAAGGCGAGAGTGCGCGAGCACACAGGAGCAAAGACAAGCAGCGCAGCTTGATGCGTAGTAAAAAAAATAATAAATAGACAACTGGTCGACCTCATTAGAAATAAAAACCCAAAAGATTAGATAGACAAACAAACAAACACATAAATGTGGAGAGAAGGGCAGTGCGCGCAGGAGCAAAGGTAAACAGCAGACAGACCTGAATCCTTATCTTTACAAGGTCGACCTCAGAACTTTGTTCAGTTTGTCTCGGTGACGGATAATGGAAGGAAGGGCAGGCAACTGGTCGACTTCATTTAAATAAACAAATAAAAAATAAGATAAACTCTCAGGAATAGATAAATAATAACAAAAAAATTGTAAAGTGGAGAAAGCGAGAGCGCGCGAATGCACTCAAGCAAACACAAACAGCACAGCACGATGCGTATTTTTTTTTAAATTGACAAAATAAATCAAAAATAAATCAAAAATAAAAATAAGTGGAAAAGGCGAGAGTGCGCGAGCACACAGGAGCAAAGACAAGCAGCGCAGCTTGATGCGGAGTAAAAAAAATAATAAATAGACAACTAGTCGACCTCATTAGAAATAAAAACCCAAAAGATTAGATAGACAAACAAACAAACACATAAATGTGGAGAGAAGGGCAGTGCGCGCAGGAGCAAAGGTAAACAGCAGACAGACCTGAATCCTTATCTTTACAAGGTCGACCTCAGAACTTTGTTCAGTTTGTCTCGGTGACGGATAATGGAAGGAAGGGCAGGCAACTGGTCGACTTCATTTAAATAAACAAATAAAAAATAAGATAAACTCTCAGGAATAGATAAATAATAACAAAAAAATTGTAAAGTGGAGAAAGCGAGAGCGCGCGAATGCACTCAAGCAAACACAAACAGCACAGCACGATGCGTATTTTTTTTTTAAATTGAAAATATAAATCAAAAATAAATCAAAAATAAAAATACGTGGAAAAGGCGAGAGTGCGCGAGCACACAGGAGCAAAGACAAGCAGCGCAGCTTGATGCGTAGTAAAAAAAATAATAAATAGACAACTGGTCGACCTCATTAGAAATAAAAACCCAAAAGATTAGATAGACAAACAAACAAACACATAAATGTGGAGAGAAGGCAGTGTGCGCAGGAGCAAAGGTAAACAGCAGACAGACCTGAATCCTTATCTTTACAAGGTCGACCTCAGAATTTTGTTCAGTTTGTCTCGGTGACGGATAATGGAAGGGCAGGCAACTGGTCGACTTCATTTAAATAAACAAAAAAAAATAAGATAAACTCTCAGGAATAGATAAATAATAACAAAAAAATTGTAAAGTGGAGAAAGCGAGAGCGCGCGAATGCACTCAAGCAAACACAAACAGCACAGCAAGATGCGTATTTTTTTTAAATTGACAAAATAAATCAAAAATAAATCAAAAATAAAAATAAGTGGAAAAGGCGAGAGTGCGCTAGCACACAGGAGCAAAGACAAGCAGCGCAGCTTGATGCGTAGTAAAAAAAATAATAAATAGGCAACTGGTCGACCTCATTAGAAATAAAAACCCAAAAGATTAGATGGACAAACAAGCAAACACATAAATGTGGAGAGAAGGGCAGTGCGCGCAGGAGCAAAGGTAAAGAGCAGACAGCCCTGAATCCTTATCTTTACAAGGTCGACCTCAGAACTTTGTTCAGTTTGTCTCAGTGACGGATAATGGAAGGAAGGGCAGGCAACTGGTCGACATCATTTAAATAAACAAATAAAAAATAAGATAAACTCTCAGGAATAGATTAATAATAACAAAAAAATTGTAAAGTGGAGAAAGCGAGAGCGCGCGAATGCACTCAAGCAAACACAAACAGCACAGAACGATGTGTATTTTTTTTTAAATTGACAAAATAAATCAAAAATAAATCAAAAATAAAAATAAGTGGAAAAGGCGAGAGTGCGCGAGCACACAGGAGCAAAGACAAGCAGCGCAGCTTGATGCGTAGTAAAATAAATAATAAATAGACAACTGGTCGACCTCATTAGAAATAAAAACCCAAAAGA
This sequence comes from Perognathus longimembris pacificus, assembly GCF_023159225.1. NCBI lineage: Eukaryota > Metazoa > Chordata > Mammalia > Rodentia > Heteromyidae > Perognathus > Perognathus longimembris. The sequence continues at coordinate 20,668 of NW_025958305.1, read as the reverse complement.
TTAGATAGACAAACAAACAAACACATAAATGTGGAGAGAAGGGCAGTGCGCGCAGGAGCAAAGGTAAACAGCAGACAGACCTGAATCCTTATCTTTACAAGGTCGACCTCAGAACTTTGTTCAGTTTGTCTCGGTGGCGGATAATGGAAGGAAGGACAGGCAAGTGGTCGACTTCATTTAAATAAACAAATAAAAAATAAGATAAACTCTCAGGAATAGATAAATAATAACAAAAAAATTGTAAAGTGGAGAAAGCGAGAGCGCGCGAAGGCACTCAAGCAAACACAAACAGCACAGCACGATGCGTATTTTTTTTAAATTGACAAAATAAATCAAAAATAAATCAAAAATAAAAATACGTGGAAAAGGCGAGAGTGCGCGAGCACACAGGAGCAAAGACAAGCAGCGCAGCTTGATGCGTAGTAAAAAAAATAATAAATAGACAACTGGTCGACCTCATTAGAAATAAAAACCCAAAAGATTAGATAGACAAACAAACAAACACATAAATGTGGAGAGAAGGGCAGTGCGCGCAGGAGCAAAGGTAAACAGCAGACAGACCTGAATCCTTATCTTTACAAGGTCGACCTCAGAACTTTGTTCAGTTTGTCTCGGTGACGGATAATGGAAGGAAGGGCAGGCAACTGGTCGACTTCATTTAAATAAACAAATAAAAAATAAGATAAACTCTCAGGAATAGATAAATAATAACAAAAAAATTGTAAAGTGGAGAAAGCGAGAGCGCGCGAATGCACTCAAGCAAACACAAACAGCACAGCACGATGCGTATTTTTTTTTTAAATTGAAAAAATAAATCAAAAATAAATCAAAAATAAAAATACGTGGAAAAGGCGAGAGTGCGCGAGCACACAGGAGCAAAGACAAGCAGCGCAGCCTGATGCGTAGTAAAAAAAATAATAAATAGACAACTGGTCGACCTCATTAGAAATAAAAACCCAAAAGATTAGATAGACAAACAAACAAACACATAAATGTGGAGAGAAGGGCAGTGCGCGCAGGAGCAAAGGTAAACAGCAGACAGACCTGAATCCTTATCTTTACAAGGTCGACCTCAGAACTTTGTTCAGTTTGTCTCGGTGACGGATAATGGAAGGAAGAGCAGGCAACTGGTCGACTTCATTTAAATAAACAAATAAAAAATAAGATAAACTCTCAGGAATAGATAAATAATAACAAAAAAATTGTAAAGTGGAGAAAGCGAGAGCGCGCGAATGCACTCAAGCAAACACAAACAGCACAGCACGATGCGTATTTTTTTTTAATTGACAAAATTAATCAAAAATAAATCAAAACTAACAATAAGTGGAAAAGGCGAGAGTGCGCGAGCACACAGGAGCAAAGACAAGCAGCGCAGCTTGATGCGTAGTAAAACAAATAATAAATAGACAACTGGTCGACCTCATTAGAAATAAAAACCCAAAAGATTAGATAGACAAACAAACAAACACATAAATGTGGAGAGAAGGGCAGTGCGCGCAAGAGCAAAGGTATACAGCAGACAGACCTGAACCCTTATCTTTACAAGGTCGACCTCAGAACTTTGTTCAGTTTGTCTCGGTGAAGGCTAATGGAAGGAAGGGCAGGCAACTGGTCCACTTCATTTAAATAAACAAATAAAAAATAAGATAAACACTCAGGAATAGATAAACAATAACAAAAAAAATTGTAAAGTGGAGAATGCGAGAGCGCGCGAATGCACTCAAGGAAACACAAACAGCACAGCACGATGCGTATATTTTTTTTAAATTGACAAAATAAATCAAAAATAAATCAAAAATAAAAATAAGTGGAAAAGGCGAGAGTGCGCGAGCACACAGGAGCAAAGACAGGCAGCGCAGCTTGATGCGTAGTAAAAAAAATAATAAATACACAACTGGTCGACCTCATTAGAAATAAAAACCCAAAAGATTAGATAGACAAACAAACAAACACATAAATGTGGAGAGAAGGCAGTGTGCGCAGGAGCAAAGGTAAACAGCAGACAGACCTGAATCCTTATCTTTACAAGGTCGACCTCAGAATTTTGTTCAGTTTGTCTCGGTGACAGATAATGGAAGGGCAGGCAACTGGTCGACTTCATTTAAATAAACAAAAAAAAATAAGATAAACTCTCAGGAATAGATAAATAATAACAAAAAAATTGTAAAGTGGAGAAAACGAGAGCGCGCGAATGCACTCAAGGAAACACAAACAGCACAGCAAGATGCGTATTTTTTTTTAAATTGACAAAATAAATCAAAAATAAATCAAAAATAAAAATAAGTGGAAAAGGCGAGAGTGCGCTAGCACACAGGAGCAAAGACAAGCAGCGCAGCTTGATGCGTAGTAAAAAAAATAATAAATAGACAACTGGTCGACCTCATTAGAAATAAAAACCCAAAAGATTAGATAGACAAACAAGCAAACACATAAATGTGGAGAGAAGGGCAGTGCGCGCAGGAGCAAAGGTAAACAGCAGACAGACCTGAATCCTTATCTTTACAAGGTCGACCTCAGAACTTTGTTCAGTTTGTCTCGGTGAAGGATAATGGAAGGAAGGGCAGGCAACTGGTCGACATCATTTAAATAAACAAATAAAAAATAAGATAAACTCTCAGGAATAGATAAATAATAACAAAAAAATTGTAAAGTGGAGAAAGCGAGAGCGCGCGAATGCACTCAAGCAAACACAAACAGCACAGCACGATGCGTATTTTTTTTTAAATTGACAAAATAAATCAAAAATAAATCAAAAATAAAAATAAGTGGAAAAGGCGAGAGTGCGCGAGCACACAGGAGCAAAGACAAGCAGCGCAGCTTGATGCGGAGTAAAAAAAATAATAAATAGACAACTAGTCGACCTCATTAGAAATAAAAACCCAAAAGATTAGATAGACAAACAAACAAACACATAAATGTGGAGAGAAGGGCAGTGCGCGCAGGAGCAAAGGTAAACAGCAGACAGACCTGAATCCTTATCTTTACAAGGTCGACCTCAGAACTTTGTTCAGTTTGTCTCGGTGACGGATAATGGAAGGAAGGGCAGGCAACTGGTCGACTTCATTTAAATAAACAAATAAAAAATAAGATAAACTCTCAGGAATAGATAAATAATAACAAAAAAATTGTAAAGTGGAGAAAGCGAGAGCGCGCGAATGCACTCAAGCAAACACAAACAGCACAGCACGATGCGTATTTTTTTTTTAAAATTGAAAAAATAAATCAAAAATTAATCAAAAATAAAAATACGTGGAAAAGGCGAGAGTGCGCGAGCACACAGGAGCAAAGACAAGCAGCGCAGCTTGATGCGTAGTAAAAAAAATAATAAATAGACAACTGGTCGACCTCATTAGAAATAAAAACCCAAAAGATTAGATAGACAAACAAACAAACACATAAATGTGGAGAGAAGGGCAGTGCGCGCAGGAGCAAAGGTAAACAGCAGACAGACCTGAATCCTTATCTTTACAAGGTCGACCTCAGAACTTTGTTCAGTTTGTCTCGGTGACGGATAATGGAAGGAAGGGCAGGCAACTGGTCGACTTCATTTAAATAAACAAATAAAAAATAAGATAAACTCTCAGGAATAGATAAATAATAACAAAAAAATTGTAAAGTGGAGAAAGCGAGAGCGCGCGAATGCACTCAAGCAAACACAAACAGCACAGCACGATGCGTATTTTTTTTTAAATTGACAAAATAAATCAAAAATAAATCAAAAATAAAAATAAGTGGAAAAGGCGAGAGTGCGCGAGCACACAGGAGCAAAGACAAGCAGCGCAGCTTGATGCGGAGTAAAAAAAATAATAAATAGACAACTAGTCGACCTCATTAGAAATAAAAACCCAAAAGATTAGATAGACAAACAAACAAACACATAAATGTGGAGAGAAGGGCAGTGCGCGCAGGAGCAAAGGTAAACAGCAGACAGACCTGAATCCTTATCTTTACAAGGTCGACCTCAGAACTTTGTTCAGTTTGTCTCGGTGACGGATAATGGAAGGAAGGGCAGGCAACTGGTCGACTTGATTTAAATAAACAAATAAAAAATAAGATAAACTCTCAGGAATAGATAAATAATAACAAAAAAATTGTAAAGTGGAGAAAGCGAGAGCGCGCGAATGCACTCAAGCAAACACAAACAGCACAGCACGATGCGTATTTTTTTTTTAAAATTGAAAAAATAAATCAAAAATTAATCAAAAATAAAAATACGTGGAAAAGGCGAGAGTGCGCGAGCACACAGGAGCAAAGACAAGCAGCGCAGCTTGATGCGTAGTAAAAAAAATAATAAATAGACAACTGGTCGACCTCATTAGAAATAAAAACCCAAAAGATTAGATAGACAAACAAACAAACACATAAATGTGGAGAGAAGGGCAGTGCGCGCAGGAGCAAAGGTAAACAGCAGACAGACCTGAATCCTTATCTTTACAAGGTCGACCTCAGAACTTTGTTCAGTTTGTCTCGGTGACGGATAATGGAAGGAAGGGCAGGCAACTGGTCGACTTCATTTAAATAAACAAATAAAAAATAAGATAAACTCTCAGGAATAGATAAATAATAACAAAAAAATTGTAAAGTGGAGAAAGCGAGAGCGCGCGAATGCACTCAAGCAAACACAAACAGCACAGCACGATGCGTATTTTTTTTTAAATTGACAAAATAAATCAAAAATAAATCAAAAATAAAAATAAGTGGAAAAGGCGAGAGTGCGCGAGCACACAGGAGCAAAGACAAGCAGCGCAGCTTGATGCGGAGTAAAAAAAATAATAAATAGACAACTAGTCGACCTCATTAGAAATAAAAACCCAAAAGATTAGATAGACAAACAAACAAACACATAAATGTGGAGAGAAGGGCAGTGCGCGCAGGAGCAAAGGTAAACAGCAGACAGACCTGAATCCTTATCTTTACAAGGTCGACCTCAGAACTTTGTTCAGTTTGTCTCGGTGACGGATAATGGAAGAAAGGGCAGGCAACTGGTCGACTTCATTTAAATAAACAAATAAAAAATAAGATAAACTCTCAGGAATAGATAAATAATAACAAAAAAATTGTAAAGTGGAGAAAGCGAGAGCGCGCGAATGCACTCAAGCAAACACAAACAGCACAGCACGATGCGTATTTTTTTTTTAAAATTGAAAAAATAAATCAAAAATTAATCAAAAATAAAAATACGTGGAAAAGGCGAGAGTGCGCGAGCACACAGGAGCAAAGACAAGCAGCGCAGCTTGATGCGTAGTAAAAAAAATAATAAATAGACAACTGGTCGACCTCATTAGAAATAAAAACCCAAAAGATTAGATAGACAAAAAAACAAACACATAAATGTGGAGAGAAGGGCAGTGCGCGCAGGAGCAAAGGTAAACAGCAGACAGACCTGAATCCTTATCTTTACAAGGTCGACCTCAGAACTTTGTTCAGTTTGTCTCGGTGACGGATAATGGAAGGAAGGGCAGGCAACTGGTCGACTTCATTTAAATAAACAAATAAAAAATAAGATAAACTCTCAGGAATAGATAAATAATAACAAAAAAATTGTAAAGTGGAGAAAGCGAGAGCGCGCGAATGCACTCAAGCAAACACAAACAGCACAGCACGATGCGTATTTTTTTTTAATTGACAAAATTAATCAAAAATAAATCAAAACTAACAATAAGTGGAAAAGGCGAGAGTGCGCGAGCACACAGGAGCAAAGACAAGCAGCGCAGCTTGATGCGTAGTAAAACAAATAATAAATAGACAACTGGTCGACCTCATTAGAAATAAAAACCCAAAAGATTAGATAGACAAACAAACAAACACATAAATGTGGAGAGAAGGGCAGTGCGCGCAAGAGCAAAGGTATACAGCAGACAGACCTGAACCCTTATCTTTACAAGGTCGACCTCAGAACTTTGTTCAGTTTGTCTCGGTGAAGGCTAATGGAAGGAAGGGCAGGCAACTGGTCCACTTCATTTAAATAAACAAATAAAAATAAGATAAACTCTCAGGAATAGATAAACAATAACAAAAAAAATTGTAAAGTGGAGAATGCGAGAGCGCGCGAATGCACTCAAGCAAACACAAACAGCACAGCACGATGCGTATTTTTTTTTAAATTGACAAAATAAATCAAAAATAAATCAAAAATAAAAATAAGTGGAAAAGGCGAGAGTGCGCGAGCACACAGGAGCAAAGACAGGCAGCGCAGCTTGATGCGTATTAAAAAAAATAATAAATACACAACTGGTCGACCTCATTAGAAATAAAAACCCAAAAGATTAGATAGACAAAAAAACAAACACATAAATGTGGAGAGAAGGCAGTGTGCGCAGGAGCAAAGGTAAACAGCAGACAGACCTGAATCCTTATCTTTACAAGGTCGACCTCAGAATTTTGTTCAGTTTGTCTCGGTGACGGATAATGGAAGGGCAGGCAACTGGTGGACTTCATTTAAATAAACAAAAAAAAATAAGATAAACTCTCAGGAATAGATAAATAATAACAAAAAAATTGTAAAGTGGAGAAAACGAGAGCGCGCGAATGAACTCAAGCAAACACAAACAGCACAGCAAGATGCGTATTTTTTTTTAAATTGACAAAATAAATCAAAAATAAATCAAAAATAAAAATAAGTGGAAAAGGCGAGAGTGCGCTAGCACACAGGAGCAAAGACAAGCAGCGCAGCTTGATGCGTAGTAAAAAAAATAATAAATAGACAACTGGTCGACCTCATTAGAAATAAAAACGCAAAAGATTAGATAGACAAACAAACAAACACATAAATGTGGAGAGAAGGGCAGTGCGCGCAGGACAAAGGTAAACAGCAGACAGACCTGAATCCTTATCTTTACAAGGTCGACCTCAGAACTTTGTTCAGTTTGTCTCGGTGACGGATAATGGAAGGGCAGGCAACTGGTCGACTTCATTTAATAAACAAAAAAAAATAAGATAAACTCTCAGGAATAGATAAATAATAACAAAAAAAATTGTAAAGTGGAGAAAGAGAGAGCGCGCGAATGCACTCAAGCAAACACAAACAGCACAGCAAGATGCGTTTTTTTTTTAAATTGACAAAATAAATCAAAAATAAATCAAAAATAAAAATAAGTGGGAAAGGCGAGAGTGCGCGAGCACACAGGAGCAAAGACAAGCAGCGCAGCTTGATGCGTAGTAAAAAAAATAATAAATAGACAACTGGTCGACCTCATTAGAAATAAAAACCCAAAAGATTAGATAGACAAACAAGCAAACACATAAATGTGGAGAGAAGGGCAGTGCGCGCAGGAGCAAAGGTACACAGCAGACAGACCTGAATCCTTATCTTTACAAGGTCGACCTCAGAACTTTGTTCAGTTTGTCTCGGTGACGGATAATGGAAGGAAGGGCAGGCAACTGGTCGACTTCATTTAAATAAACAAATAAAAAATAAGATAAACTCTCAGGAATAGATAAATAATAACAAAAAAATTGTAAAGTGGAGAAAGCGAGAGCGCGCGAATGCACTCAAGCAAACACAAACAGCACAGCACGATGCGTATTTTTTTTTAAATTGAAAAAATAAATCAAAAATAAATCAAAAATAAAAATACGTGGAAAAGGCGAGAGTGCGCGAGCACACAGGAGCAAAGACAAGCAGCGCAGCTTGATGCGTAGTAAAAAAAATAATAAATAGACAACTGGTCGACCTCATTAGAAATAAAAACCCAAAAGATTAGATAGACAAACAAACAAACACATAAATGTGGAGAGAAGGGCAGTGCGCGCAGGAGCAAAGGTAAACAGCAGACAGACCTGAATCCTTATCTTTACAAGGTCGACCTCAGAACTTTGTTCAGTTTGTCTCGGTGACGGATAATGGAAGGAAGGGCAGGCAACTGGTCGACTTCATTTAAATAAACAAATAAAAAATAAGATAAACTCTCAGGAATAGATAAATAATAACAAAAAAATTGTAAAGTGGAGAAAGCGAGAGCGCGCGAATGCACTCAAGCAAACACAAACAGCACAGCACGATGCGTATTTTTTTTTAAATTGACAAGATAAATCCAAAATAAATCAAAAATAAAAATAAGTGGAAAAGGCGAGAGTGCGCGAGCACACAGGAGCAAAGACAAGCAGCGCAGCTTGATGCGTTGTAAAAAAAATAATATATAGACAACTGGTCGACCTCATTAGAAATAAAAACCCAAAAGATTAGATAGACAAACAAACAAACACATAAATGTGGAGAGAAGGGCAGTGCGCGCAGGAGGAAAGGTAAACAGCAGACAGACCTGAATCCTTATCTTTACAAGGTCGACCTCAGAACTTTGTTCAGTTTGTCTCGGTGACGGATAATGGAAGGAAGGGCAGGCAACTGGTCGACTTCATTTAAATAAACAAATAAAAAATAAGATAAACTCTGAGGAATAGATAAATAATAACAAAATAATTGTAAAGTGGAGAAAGCGAGAGCGCGCGAATGCACTCAAGCAAACACAAACAGCACAGCACGATGCGTATTTTTTGTTAAAATTGACAAAATAAATCAAAAATAAAAATACGTGGAAAAGGCGAGAGTGCGCGAGCACACAGGAGCAAAGACAAGCAGCGCAGCTTGATGCGTAGTAAAAAAAATAATAAATAGGCAACTGGTCGACCTCATTAGAAATAAAAACCCAAAAGATTAGATGGACAAACAAGCAAACACATAAATGTGGAGAGAAGGGCAGTGCGCGCAGGAGCAAAGGTAAAGAGCAGACAGCCCTGAATCCTTATCTTTACAAGGTCGACCTCAGAACTTTGTTCAGTTTGTCTCAGTGACGGATAATGGAAGGAAGGGCAGGCAACTGGTCGACATCATTTAAATAAACAAATAAAAAATAAGATAAACTCTCAGGAATAGATTAATAATAACAAAAAAATTGTAAAGTGGAGAAAGCGAGAGCGCGCGAATGCACTCAAGCAAACACAAACAGCACAGAACGATGTGTATTTTTTTTTAAATTGACAAAATAAATCAAAAATAAATCAAAAATAAAAATAAGTGGAAAAGGCGAGAGTGCGCGAGCACACAGGAGCAAAGACAAGCAGCGCAGCTTGATGCGTAGTAAAATAAATAATAAATAGACAACTGGTCGACCTCATTAGAAATAAAAACCCAAAAGATTAGATAGACAAACAAACAAACACATAAATGTGGAGAGAAGGGCAGTGCGCGCAGGAGCAAAGGTAAACAGCAGACAGACCTGAATCCTTATCTTTACAAGGTCGACCTCAGAACTTTGTTCAGTTTGTCTCGGTGGCGGATAATGGAAGGAAGGACAGGCAAGTGGTCGACTTCATTTAAATAAACAAATAAAAAATAAGATAAACTCTCAGGAATAGATAAATAATAACAAAAAAATTGTAAAGTGGAGAAAGCGAGAGCGCGCGAAGGCACTCAAGCAAACACAAACAGCACAGCACGATGCGTATTTTTTTTAAATTGACAAAATAAATCAAAAATAAATCAAAAATAAAAATACGTGGAAAAGGCGAGAGTGCGCGAGCACACAGGAGCAAAGACAAGCAGCGCAGCTTGATGCGTAGTAAAAAAAATAATAAATAGACAACTGGTCGACCTCATTAGAAATAAAAACCCAAAAGATTAGATAGACAAACAAACAAACACATAAATGTGGAGAGAAGGGCAGTGCGCGCAGGAGCAAAGGTAAACAGCAGACAGACCTGAATCCTTATCTTTACAAGGTCGACCTCAGAACTTTGTTCAGTTTGTCTCGGTGACGGATAATGGAAGGAAGGGCAGGCAACTGGTCGACTTCATTTAAATAAACAAATAAAAAATAAGATAAACTCTCAGGAATAGATAAATAATAACAAAAAAATTGTAAAGTGGAGAAAGCGAGAGCGCGCGAATGCACTCAAGCAAACACAAACAGCACAGCACGATGCGTATTTTTTTTTTAAAATTGAAAAAATAAATCAAAAATAAATCAAAAATAAAAATACGTGGAAAAGGCGAGAGTGCGCGAGCACACAGGAGCAAAGACAAGCAGCGCAGCCTGATGCGTAGTAAAAAAAATAATAAATAGACAACTGGTCGACCTCATTAGAAATAAAAACCCAAAAGATTAGATAGACAAACAAACAAACACATAAATGTGGAGAGAAGGGCAGTGCGCGCAGGAGCAAAGGTAAACAGCAGACAGACCTGAATCCTTATCTTTACAAGGTCGACCTCAGAACTTTGTTCAGTTTGTCTCGGTGACGGATAATGGAAGGAAGAGCAGGCAACTGGTCGACTTCATTTAAATAAACAAATAAAAAATAAGATAAACTCTCAGGAATAGATAAATAATAACAAAAAAATTGTAAAGTGGAGAAAGCGAGAGCGCGCGAATGCACTCAAGCAAACACAAACAGCACAGCACGATGCGTATTTTTTTTTAATTGACAAAATTAATCAAAAATAAATCAAAACTAACAATAAGTGGAAAAGGCGAGAGTGCGCGAGCACACAGGAGCAAAGACAAGCAGCGCAGCTTGATGCGTAGTAAAACAAATAATAAATAGACAACTGGTCGACCTCATTAGAAATAAAAACCCAAAAGATTAGATAGACAAACAAACAAACACATAAATGTGGAGAGAAGGGCAGTGCGCGCAAGAGCAAAGGTATACAGCAGACAGACCTGAACCCTTATCTTTACAAGGTCGACCTCAGAACTTTGTTCAGTTTGTCTCGGTGAAGGCTAATGGAAGGAAGGGCAGGCAACTGGTCCACTTCATTTAAATAAACAAATAAAAAATAAGATAAACTCTCAGGAATAGATAAACAATAACAAAAAAATTGTAAAGTGGAGAATGCGAGAGCGCGCGAATGCACTCAAGCAAACACAAACAGCACAGCACGATGCGTATATTTTTTTTAAATTGACAAAATAAATCAAAAATAAATCAAAAATAAAAATAAGTGGAAAAGGCGAGAGTGCGCGAGCACACAGGAGCAAAGACAGGCAGCGCAGCTTGATGCGTAGTAAAAAAAATAATAAATACACAACTGGTCGACCTCATTAGAAATAAAAACCCAAAAGATTAGATAGACAAACAAACAAACACATAAATGTGGAGAGAAGGCAGTGTGCGCAGGAGCAAAGGTAAACAGCAGACAGACCTGAATCCTTATCTTTACAAGGTCGACCTCAGAATTTTGTTCAGTTTGTCTCGGTGACAGATAATGGAAGGGCAGGCAACTGGTCGACTTCATTTAAATAAACAAAAAAAAATAAGATAAACTCTCAGGAATAGATAAATAATAACAAAAAAATTGTAAAGTGGAGAAAACGAGAGCGCGCGAATGCACTCAAGGAAACACAAACAGCACAGCAAGATGCGTATTTTTTTTTAAATTGACAAAATAAATCAAAAATAAATCAAAAATAAAAATAAGTGGAAAAGGCGAGAGTGCGCTAGCACACAGGAGCAAAGACAAGCAGCGCAGCTTGATGCGTAGTAAAAAAAATAATAAATAGACAACTGGTCGACCTCATTAGAAATAAAAACCCAAAAGATTAGATAGACAAACAAGCAAACACATAAATGTGGAGAGAAGGGCAGTGCGCGCAGGAGCAAAGGTAAACAGCAGACAGACCTGAATCCTTATCTTTACAAGGTCGACCTCAGAACTTTGTTCAGTTTGTCTCGGTGAAGGATAATGGAAGGAAGGGCAGGCAACTGGTCGACATCATTTAAATAAACAAATAAAAAATAAGATAAACTCTCAGGAATAGATAAATAATAACAAAAAAATTGTAAAGTGGAGAAAGCGAGAGCGCGCGAATGCACTCAAGCAAACACAAACAGCACAGCACGATGCGTATTTTTTTTTAAATTGACAAAATAAATCAAAAATAAATCAAAAATAAAAATAAGTGGAAAAGGCGAGAGTGCGCGAGCACACAGGAGCAAAGACAAGCAGCGCAGCTTGATGCGGAGTAAAAAAAATAATAAATAGACAACTAGTCGACCTCATTAGAAATAAAAACCCAAAAGATTAGATAGACAAACAAACAAACACATAAATGTGGAGAGAAGGGCAGTGCGCGCAGGAGCAAAGGTAAACAGCAGACAGACCTGAATCCTTATCTTTACAAGGTCGACCTCAGAACTTTGTTCAGTTTGTCTCGGTGACGGATAATGGAAGGAAGGGCAGGCAACTGGTCGACTTCATTTAAATAAACAAATAAAAAATAAGATAAACTCTCAGGAATAGATAAATAATAACAAAAAAATTGTAAAGTGGAGAAAGCGAGAGCGCGCGAATGCACTCAAGCAAACACAAACAGCACAGCACGATGCGTATTTTTTTTTTAAAATTGAAAAAATAAATCAAAAATTAATCAAAAATAAAAATACGTGGAAAAGGCGAGAGTGCGCGAGCACACAGGAGCAAAGACAAGCAGCGCAGCTTGATGCGTAGTAAAAAAAATAATAAATAGACAACTGGTCGACCTCATTAGAAATAAAAACCCAAAAGATTAGATAGACAAACAAACAAACACATAAATGTGGAGAGAAGGGCAGTGCGCGCAGGAGCAAAGGTAAACAGCAGACAGACCTGAATCCTTATCTTTACAAGGTCGACCTCAGAACTTTGTTCAGTTTGTCTCGGTGACGGATAATGGAAGGAAGGGCAGGCAACTGGTCGACTTCATTTAAATAAACAAATAAAAAATAAGATAAACTCTCAGGAATAGATAAATAATAACAAAAAAATTGTAAAGTGGAGAAAGCGAGAGCGCGCGAATGCACTCAAGCAAACACAAACAGCACAGCACGATGCGTATTTTTTTTTAAATTGACAAAATAAATCAAAAATAAATCAAAAATAAAAATAAGTGGAAAAGGCGAGAGTGCGCGAGCACACAGGAGCAAAGACAAGCAGCGCAGCTTGATGCGGAGTAAAAAAAATAATAAATAGACAACTAGTCGACCTCATTAGAAATAAAAACCCAAAAGATTAGATAGACAAACAAACAAACACATAAATGTGGAGAGAAGGGCAGTGCGCGCAGGAGCAAAGGTAAACAGCAGACAGACCTGAATCCTTATCTTTACAAGGTCGACCTCAGAACTTTGTTCAGTTTGTCTCGGTGACGGATAATGGAAGGAAGGGCAGGCAACTGGTCGACTTGATTTAAATAAACAAATAAAAAATAAGATAAACTCTCAGGAATAGATAAATAATAACAAAAAATTGTAAAGTGGAGAAAGCGAGAGCGCGCGAATGCACTCAAGCAAACACAAACAGCACAGCACGATGCGTATTTTTTTTTTAAAATTGAAAAAATAAATCAAAAATTAATCAAAAATAAAAATACGTGGAAAAGGCGAGAGTGCGCGAGCACACAGGAGCAAAGACAAGCAGCGCAGCTTGATGCGTAGTAAAAAAAATAATAAATAGACAACTGGTCGACCTCATTAGAAATAAAAACCCAAAAGATTAGATAGACAAACAAACAAACACATAAATGTGGAGAGAAGGGCAGTGCGCGCAGGAGCAAAGGTAAACAGCAGACAGACCTGAATCCTTATCTTTACAAGGTCGACCTCAGAACTTTGTTCAGTTTGTCTCGGTGACGGATAATGGAAGGAAGGGCAGGCAACTGGTCGACTTCATTTAAATAAACAAATAAAAAATAAGATAAACTCTCAGGAATAGATAAATAATAACAAAAAAATTGTAAAGTGGAGAAAGCGAGAGCGCGCGAATGCACTCAAGCAAACACAAACAGCACAGCACGATGCGTATTTTTTTTTAAATTGACAAAATAAATCAAAAATAAATCAAAAATAAAAATAAGTGGAAAAGGCGAGAGTGCGCGAGCACACAGGAGCAAAGACAAGCAGCGCAGCTTGATGCGGAGTAAAAAAAATAATAAATAGACAACTAGTCGACCTCATTAGAAATAAAAACCCAAAAGATTAGATAGACAAACAAACAAACACATAAATGTGGAGAGAAGGGCAGTGCGCGCAGGAGCAAAGGTAAACAGCAGACAGACCTGAATCCTTATCTTTACAAGGTCGACCTCAGAACTTTGTTCAGTTTGTCTCGGTGACGGATAATGGAAGGAAGGGCAGGCAACTGGTCGACTTCATTTAAATAAACAAATAAAAAATAAGATAAACTCTCAGGAATAGATAAATAATAACAAAAAAATTTTAAAGTGGAGAAAGCGAGAGCGCGCGAATGCACTCAAGCAAACACAAACAGCACAGCACGATGCGTATTTTTTTTTTAAAATTGAAAAAATAAATCAAAAATTAATCAAAAATAAAAATACGTGGAAAAGGCGAGAGTGCGCGAGCACACAGGAGCAAAGACAAGCAGCGCAGCTTGATGCGTAGTAAAAAAAATAATAAATAGACAACTGGTCGACCTCATTAGAAATAAAAACCCAAAAGATTAGATAGACAAACAAACAAACACATAAATGTGGAGAGAAGGGCAGTGCGCGCAGGAGCAAAGGTAAACAGCAGACAGACCTGAATCCTTATCTTTACAAGGTCGACCTCAGAACTTTGTTCAGTTTGTCTCGGTGACGGATAATGGAAGGAAGGGCAGGCAACTGGTCGACTTCATTTAAATAAACAAATAAAAAATAAGATAAACTCTCAGGAATAGATAAATAATAACAAAAAAATTGTAAAGTGGAGAAAGCGAGAGCGCGCGAATGCACTCAAGCAAACACAAACAGCACAGCACGATGCGTATTTTTTTTTAATTGACAAAATTAATCAAAAATAAATCAAAACTAACAATAAGTGGAAAAGGCGAGAGTGCGCGAGCACACAGGAGCAAAGACAAGCAGCGCAGCTTGATGCGTAGTAAAACAAATAATAAATAGACAACTGGTCGACCTCATTAGAAATAAAAACCCAAAAGATTAGATAGACAAACAAACAAACACATAAATGTGGAGAGAAGGGCAGTGCGCGCAAGAGCAAAGGTATACAGCAGACAGACCTGAACCCTTATCTTTACAAGGTCGACCTCAGAACTTTGTTCAGTTTGTCTCGGTGAAGGCTAATGGAAGGAAGGGCAGGCAACTGGTCCACTTCATTTAAATAAACAAATAAAAATAAGATAAACTCTCAGGAATAGATAAACAATAACAAAAAAAATTGTAAAGTGGAGAATGCGAGAGCGCGCGAATGCACTCAAGCAAACACAAACAGCACAGCACGATGCGTATTTTTTTTAAAATTGACAAAATAAATCAAAAATAAATCAAAAATAAAAATAAGTGGAAAAGGCGAGAGTGCGCGAGCACACAGGAGCAAAGACAGGCAGCGCAGCTTGATGCGTATTAAAAAAAATAATAAATACACAACTGGTCGACCTCATTAGAAATAAAAACCCAAAAGATTAGATAGACAAAAAAACAAACACATAAATGTGGAGAGAAGGCAGTGTGCGCAGGAGCAAAGGTAAACAGCAGACAGACCTGAATCCTTATCTTTACAAGGTCGACCTCAGAATTTTGTTCAGTTTGTCTCGGTGACGGATAATGGAAGGGCAGGCAACTGGTGGACTTCATTTAAATAAACAAAAAAAAATAAGATAAACTCTCAGGAATAGATAAATAATAACAAAAAAATTGTAAAGTGGAGAAAACGAGAGCGCGCGAATGAACTCAAGCAAACACAAACAGCACAGCAAGATGCGTATTTTTTTTTAAATTGACAAAATAAATCAAAAATAAATCAAAAATAAAAATAAGTGGAAAAGGCGAGAGTGCGCTAGCACACAGGAGCAAAGACAAGCAGCGCAGCTTGATGCGTAGTAAAAAAAATAATAAATAGACAACTGGTCGACCTCATTAGAAATAAAAACGCAAAAGATTAGATAGACAAACAAACAAACACATAAATGTGGAGAGAAGGGCAGTGCGCGCAGGACAAAGGTAAACAGCAGACAGACCTGAATCCTTATCTTTACAAGGTCGACCTCAGAACTTTGTTCAGTTTGTCTCGGTGACGGATAATGGAAGGGCAGGCAACTGGTCGACTTCATTTAATAAACAAAAAAAAATAAGATAAACTCTCAGGAATAGATAAATAATAACAAAAAAAATTGTAAAGTGGAGAAAGAGAGAGCGCGCGAATGCACTCAAGCAAACACAAACAGCACAGCAAGATGCGTTTTTTTTTTAAATTGACAAAATAAATCAAAAATAAATCAAAAATAAAAATAAGTGGAAAAGGCGAGAGTGCGCGAGCACACAGGAGCAAAGACAAGCAGCGCAGCTTGATGCGTAGTAAAAAAAATAATAAATAGACAACTGGTCGACCTCATTAGAAATAAAAACCCAAAAGATTAGATAGACAAACAAGCAAACACATAAATGTGGAGAGAAGGGCAGTGCGCGCAGGAGCAAAGGTACACAGCAGACAGACCTGAATCCTTATCTTTACAAGGTCGACCTCAGAACTTTGTTCAGTTTGTCTCGGTGACGGATAATGGAAGGAAGGGCAGGCAACTGGTCGACTTCATTTAAATAAACAAATAAAAAATAAGATAAACTCTCAGGAATAGATAAATAATAACAAAAAAATTGTAAAGTGGAGAAAGCGAGAGCGCGCGAATGCACTCAAGCAAACACAAACAGCACAGCACGATGCGTATTTTTTTTTAAATTGAAAAAATAAATCAAAAATAAATCAAAAATAAAAATACGTGGAAAAGGCGAGAGTGCGCGAGCACACAGGAGCAAAGACAAGCAGCGCAGCTTGATGCGTAGTAAAAAAAATAATAAATAGACAACTGGTCGACCTCATTAGAAATAAAAACCCAAAAGATTAGATAGACAAACAAACAAACACATAAATGTGGAGAGAAGGGCAGTGCGCGCAGGAGCAAAGGTAAACAGCAGACAGACCTGAATCCTTATCTTTACAAGGTCGACCTCAGAACTTTGTTCAGTTTGTCTCGGTGACGGATAATGGAAGGAAGGGCAGGCAACTGGTCGACTTCATTTAAATAAACAAATAAAAAATAAGATAAACTCTCAGGAATAGATAAATAATAACAAAAAAATTGTAAAGTGGAGAAAGCGAGAGCGCGCGAATGCACTCAAGCAAACACAAACAGCACAGCACGATGCGTATTTTTTTTTAAATTGACAAGATAAATCCAAAATAAATCAAAAATAAAAATAAGTGGAAAAGGCGAGAGTGCGCGAGCACACAGGAGCAAAGACAAGCAGCGCAGCTTGATGCGTTGTAAAAAAAATAATATATAGACAACTGGTCGACCTCATTAGAAATAAAAACCCAAAAGATTAGATAGACAAACAAACAAACACATAAATGTGGAGAGAAGGGCAGTGCGCGCAGGAGGAAAGGTAAACAGCAGACAGACCTGAATCCTTATCTTTACAAGGTCGACCTCAGAACTTTGTTCAGTTTGTCTCGGTGACGGATAATGGAAGGAAGGGCAGGCAACTGGTCGACTTCATTTAAATAAACAAATAAAAAATAAGATAAACTCTGAGGAATAGATAAATAATAACAAAATAATTGTAAAGTGGAGAAAGCGAGAGCGCGCGAATGCACTCAAGCAAACACAAACAGCACAGCACGATGCGTATTTTTTGTTAAAATTGACAAAATAAATCAAAAATAAAAATACGTGGAAAAGGCGAGAGTGCGCGAGCACACAGGAGCAAAGACAAGCAGCGCAGCTTGATGCGTAGTAAAAAAAAAAATAAATAGACAACTGGTCGACCTCATTAGAAATAAAAACCCAAAAGATTAGATAGACAAACAAACAAACACATAAATGTGGAGAGAAGGGCAGTGCGCGCAGGAGCAAAGGTAAACAGCAGACAGACCTGAATCCTTATCTTTACAAGGTCGACCTCAGAACTTTGTTTAGTTTGTCTCGGTGACGGATAATGGAAGGAAGGGCAGGCAACTGGTCGACTTCATTTAAATAAACAAATAAAAAATAAGATAAACTCTCAGGAATAGATAAATAATAACAAAAAAATTGTAAAGTGGAGAAAGCGAGAGCGCGCGAATGCACTCAAGCAAACACAAACAGCACAGCACGATGCGTATTTTTTTTTAAATTGACAAAATAAATCAAAAATAAAAATACGTGGAAAAGGCGAGAGAGCGCGAGCACACAGGAGCAAAGACAAGCAGCGCAGCTTGATGCGTAGTAAGAAAAATAATAAATAGACAACTGGTCGACCTCATTAGAAATAAAAACCCAAAAGATTAGATAGACAAACAAGCAAACACATAAATGTGGAGAGAAGGGCAGTGCGCGCAGGAGCAAAGGTAAACAGCAGACAGACCTGAATCCTTATCTTTACAAGGTCGACCTCAGAACTTTGTTCAGTTTGTCTCGGTGACGGATAATGGAAGGAAGGGCAGGCAACTGGTCGACTTCATTTAAATAAACAAATAAAAAATAAGATAAACTCTCAGGATTAGATAAATAATAACAAAAATATTGTAAAGTGGAGAAAGCGAGAGCGCGCGAATGCACTCAAGCAAACACAAACAGCACAGCACGATGCGTATTTTTTTTTAATTGACAAAATTAATCAAAAATAAATCAAAACTAACAATAAGTGGAAAAGGCGAGAGTGCGCGAGCACACAGGAGCAAAGACAAGCAGCGCAGCTTGATGCGTAGTAAAACAAATAATAAATAGACAACTGGTCGACCTCATTAGAAATAAAAACCCAAAAGATTAGATAGACAAACAAACAAACACATAAATGTGGAGAGAAGGCAGTGTGCGCAGGAGCAAAGGTAAACAGCAGAAAGACCTGAATCCTTATCTTTACAAGGTCGACCTCAGAACTTTGTTCAGTTTGTCTCGGTGACGGATAATGGAAGGGCAGGCAACTGGTCGACTTCATTTAATAAACAAAAAAAAATAAGATAAACTCTCAGGAATAGATAAATAATAACAAAAAAAATTGTAAAGTGGAGAAAGAGAGAGCACGCGAATGCACTCAAGCAAACACAAACAGCACAGCAAGATGCGTTTTTTTTTTAAATTGACAAAATAAATCAAAAATAAATCAAAAATAAAAATAAGTGGAAAAGGCGAGAGTGCGCGAGCACACAGGAGCAAAGACAAGCAGCGCAGCTTGATGCGTAGTAAAAAAAATAATAAATAGACAACTGGTCGACCTCATTAGAAATAAAAACCCAAAAGATTAGATAGACAAACAAGCAAACACATAAATGTGGAGAGAAGGGCAGTGCGCGCAGGAGCAAAGGTACACAGCAGACAGACCTGAATCCTTATCTTTACAAGGTCGACCTCAGAACTTTGTTCAGTTTGTCTCGGTGACGGATAATGGAAGGAAGGGCAGGCAACTGGTCGACTTCATTTAAATAAACAAATAAAAAATAAGATAAACTCTCAGGAATAGATAAATAATAACAAAAAAATTGTAAAGTGGAGAAAGCGAGAGCGCGCGAATGCACTCAAGCAAACACAAACAGCACAGCACGATGCGTATTTTTTTTTAAATTGAAAAAATAAATCAAAAATAAATCAAAAATAAAAATACGTGGAAAAGGCGAGAGTGCGCGAGCACACAGGAGCAAAGACAAGCAGCGCAGCTTGATGCGTAGTAAAAAAAATAATAAATAGACAACTGGTCGACCTCATTAGAAATAAAAACCCAAAAGATTAGATAGACAAACAAACAAACACATAAATGTGGAGAGAAGGGCAGTGCGCGCAGGAGCAAAGGTAAACAGCAGACAGACCTGAATCCTTATCTTTACAAGGTCGACCTCAGAACTTTGTTCAGTTTGTCTCGGTGACAGATAATGGAAGGAAGGGCAGGCAACTGGTCGACTTCATTTAAATAAACAAATAAAAAATAAGATAAACTCTCAGGAATAGATAAATAATAACAAAAAATTGTAAAGTGGAGAAAGCGAGAGGCCAGCGAATGCACTCAAGCAAACACAAACAGCACAGCACGATGCGTATTTTTTTTTAATTGACAAAATAAATCAAAAAATAAAAATACGTGGAAAAGGCGAGAGAGCGCGAGCACACAGGAGCAAAAACAAGCAGCGCAGCTTGATGCGTAGTAAAAAAAATAATAAATAGACAAATGGTCGACCTCATTAGAAATAAAAACCCAAAAGATTAGATAGACAAACAAACAAACACATAAATGTGGAGAGAAGGCAGTGTGCGCAGGAGCAAAGGTAAACAGCAGACAGACCTGAATCCTTATCTTTACAAGGTCGACCTCAGAACTTTGTTCAGTTTGTCTCGGTGACGGATAATGGAAGGAAGGGCAGGCAACTGGTCGACTTCATTTAAATAAACAAATAAAAAATAAGATAAACTCTCAGGAATAGATAAATAATAACAAAAAAATTGTAAGTGGAGAAAGCGAGAGCGCGCGAATACACTCAAGGAAACACAAACAGCACAGCACGTTGCGTATTTTTTTTTAATTGAAAAAATAAATCAAAAATAAATCAAAAATAAAAATACGTGGAAAAGGCGAGAGTGCGCGAGCACACAGGAGCAAAGACAAGCAGCGCAGCTTGATGCGTAGTAAAAAAAATAATAAATAGACAACTGGTCGACCTCATTAGAAATAAAAACCCAAAAGATTAGATAGACAAACAAACAAAC